>NW_021636693.1:0-106312 GCF_004799145.2 Neltuma alba
ATTTATATATTTATTTCCAAGATAGTCCTCTAATAATAGTAGTTCTAGCTAACACGCTTAATTAGTAAGGATATTTTAGTAAAAACAACACATATTTATTACAAAATGACTAACTTAACTTATTTTCTTAATCTCCTCAAATCAGTCGACTAGCTCTTATAATTAGGACCGAAAGTAGTATAAGATCTTGTTTGATTTTTATTTTGATTCTAAATATAAGATCTCAATCCATTTTGTCTTTATTTATGTATTTTTTCTCAAGATAATTCTTCTAATAATGATAGTTCTAACTAATATATTTGATTAATAAGGATATTTCAGGAAAGACAACACCTATTTACTACAATAACTAACTTAATTTATTTTCTTAATCTATTCAAATTAGTCAAGTAGATCTTATATTTAAGATCGAAGATAGTACTACACAAGGTTAAGAGTTTAGAATTCAGACATCAACTACAAAATAGGGAAAATCATAATTAAATATTCATACTTATATTAATAATAATTAAGGACCATAAAAGTTAGTTTCTTTTCCGGTATCATAAAGTCACGCTCATATTCTATGAAGTTATGGCTCAGTTTTTTAACATTACAAGAGCGTTATCATTTAGGGGGAAAAAATCAATAATAACTTATTTCTATGATCATTGAAGATAACTTTAATTTTTAAAATCTTCAACTATCACTTATATTCTAAAGAGAATTATAAAATAGGTAATGGTCCTCAATGCGAACGTCGTGCTGTACTACCAACCCCCACGTAAGACGGCTATGTTCATCGTCACAGGCAGAACCTTCCAGAGTCAACTTTAAATTTGGTCAAAAAAAGTTTTTAAAAAAAAAGGTCTGGAACCGTTATACAAAATGAATTGAGCCAGGATTTGTCAAAGAACTTTGATTAATCTCATTGCATACCTCACAAGGTGGACCATGCATGATCCATTAGCTTTCTACGTCTCGTGTTCAGCTAGAAGCCTTGATAGGAAATGGGGTTCGACTAAAAATAGTCACAAAGAAAAGAGAAAAAAACTTCTTTAAGACGGCTGAGTAGGGCTGGAAAAGCAGAGCATGTAACCCATTCACTGGGGCGAAGCATGACAAGCTCTCACAAGGCTTCAGCTCTATTCTTTCACTTACTCTTGGTATGTTTTCTTCCATCGAAGATAACCGCATCACTGAGAGCAGAAGCAGAAGCTCTGATTAAATGGAAAACAGTCTGTCTCCTTCTACTCTCAACTCATGGTCCCTAGCAATACGAACAATCTCTGCAATTGGAGTGCCATAGTCTGTGACAGCACTAATACAACAGTCTCAGAGATAAACCTCTCCGGAGCCAATCTTACTGGCTCACTTACGGGTTTGGACTTCACTTCTCTCCCCAGTCTCACTCGCCTGAACCTCAGTCACAATGGTTTCAATGGGTCAATTCCATCTGCTCTTGTTAACCTCTCCAAGCTCATTTTCCTGGACTTGGGACACAACTTCTTCAATGGAACTCTGCCTGCTGAGCTAGATCAGCTGAAAGAGCTTCAGTATATGAGTTTATACAACAACAACCTTAATGGGACCATTCCCTATCAGGTCACGAAGCTCCAAAAGGTATGGCACCTAGACTTTGGATCAAACTACTTTGTTAATCCTCCTGACTGGTCAATATATTCAGGCATGTCGTCCTTAACCCACCTTAGTTTAGCTCTCAATAGATTCACTTCTGAATTTCCAAGCTTCATTCTAGAGTGTCGAAATTTGACATTTCTAGACATGTCCTACAATCCGATGAGTCTAATACCAGAGTCATTGTATACCCATCTGCAAAAGCTTGAATACCTCGATATGAGCAAATGTGAGCTAGAAGGACACTTGTCAACAAACTTGTCCAAGCTTTCCAATCTCAAAGAAATTCATCTGCGTGCTAACAAGTTGACAGGTTCCATTTTCGCAGAAATAGGATTAATATCTGGACTACAAGTTCTTGAATTGAATGAGAATTTACTCGAGGGGGAAATTCCTTCCTCTCTAGGCCAGCTTAGTGACTTGCGCCGTCTTGATCTCAGACAAAATTCCTTAAATTCTACCATTCCTTCTGAGCTTGGCCTTTGTACCAACCTAACCTTCCTGGCTTTAGCAGTGAATTCTCTGGTTGGTTCCTTGCCAATGTCGTTGTCCAACCTGACAAAAATTAAAGAATTGGGCTTATCAGATAATCTCTTCACAGGTCAAATCCCTGATTCGTTGATCTCTAAATGGACAGAATTATCTTCTTTGCAGCTACAAAACAATAAATTTAGGGGAGAAATCCCTGCATCGATTGGCCTGTTGATGAAAATTGACATTCTTTTTCTATACAACAATACATTCTCTGGCCCCATTCCTCCCGAGATTGGGAACTTGCAAGCAATGAGCCATTTAGACGTCTCTTCAAACAAATTTTCTGGTCCAATTCCTTCAACCATATGGAGACTTGAAAACATTACAATCATAACTCTTGCCTCGAATAACCTCTCAGGAACCATTCCCATGGAAATTGGAAACCTCACTTCATTGATAAGTTTTGATGTCAACAGTAATTTTCTCCATGGTGTGTTGCCCAACACTATTTCCCAGTTAACCAAGTTACAAAATCTTTCTGTATTCACCAACAATTTTTCAGGCGACATTCCCAGAGATTTTGGGAAGTACAGCCTTGATTTGAGATATGTCTATCTTTCAAATAATAGCTTCTCCGGGGAACTACCGCCTGATCTGTGCAGCGGTTTTGCACTAATGGACTTAAGGGTGAATAACAATAGTTTTTCAGGACCATTGCCCAAGTGCTTGAGGAATAGTTCAGCATTAACAATGGTGAAGCTTGAGAGAAACCAATTCACAGGAAACATCACAGAAGCATTTGGGATTTACCTAAATCTTACATCCATCACACTCAGTGGCAACCAGTTTGTTGGTGAACTCTCCCCAAAATGGAGCGAATGCAAGAGCTTAATCAAGATAGACATGGATAACAACAAGCTCTCTGGGAAAATTCCATCTGAATTGAGTTTGTTAAGCCAATTACAATATCTAAGCCTACACTCCAATCAATTTACTAGTAGCATTCCACCAGAAATGGGAAATCTAAGGCAACTTTACTTGTTTAACTTGAGCGGCAATCATTTGACAGGAGAAATCCCCCAGACTCTTGGCAGATTGGACCGCCTTAATTGTCTTGACTTATCAAAGAACAAGTTTACTGGAAGCATACCGAAAGAGCTCAGTAACTGTGGCAGTTTAATTGGCTTGAATTTGAGCCATAACAATTTAACTAGGGAGATACCATTTGAACTTGGCAACCTGTTATCGCTCCAATACCTTCTGGACCTCAGCAGCAACTTTCTTTCAGGGCCAATTCCTCAGAACCTAGAAAAGCTCAGTCATTTGCAGATCCTTAATGTCTCACGCAACCATCTTTCAGGGACAATCCCACCATCGTTTTCAAGTATGCTCAGTCTTCAATCCATCGATTTTTCTTACAACAACCTGATGGGTCCTATACCCAGGGAAGGTATTTTCCAAAGAGCACCTACTGAAGCTTATGTTGGAAATTCTCGTTTGTGCGGCAAGGCAAAAGGATTAATTGCTTGTTCCACAGAATCTTCCCTAGGCAACTCTGGAGGGGTCAACAAAAAGGTACTTCTTGGTGTCATTATACCAGTTTGTGCGCTACTAATTTTCGGGGTGATTGTTGTTAGAATCCGAGTGTTCCACCAACGGGCCAAACTTCCAGACGAAGAGTCCAGCGATGCTCAGAAGACTAAAAAAACTGTAAGCATGATTTGGGGAAGAAAGGGAAAATTCACATTTGCTGAAATTGTTAAAGCAACCGATGACTTCGACGACAAATACTGCATTGGAAAAGGAGGTTTCGGAAGTCTTTATAGAGCAGAATTACCTACAGGTATAGTTGTCGCTGTCAAAAGACTCAATATCTCAAACTCTAGTGACATTCTAGCTGAGAATCTTCGTAGTGTCGAGAATGAGATAAAAGCTCTTACCGAAGCAAAACACCGCAATATCATAAAGCTTTATGGGTTTTGTCACACTGAAGAACACGCACACTTGGTTTACGAGTATGCGGAAAGAGGCAGCCTAGGAAAAGTGTTGTACGGCGAGGAAATGAAGACGGTATTAAGCTGGCCTCAGAGAGTGAAGATTGTGCAAGGGATAACGCAAGCTATAGCGTACCTACATAACGATTGCATCCCACAAGTTGTACATCGAGATGTGACGTTGAATAACATATTGCTGGACTCAGAATATGAACCCCGCCTCGCAGATTTTGGCATAGCGAAGCTTCTTACGCCAAATTCAACAACATGGTCCTCAATTGCTGGCTCCTATGGCTACATGGCTCCAGGTACTGACTCTAACCAATTGCTTTTTTTTTTTGGATAAGGAATTCATCAATGTTTTATTAAAAATTGATTTTGCAGAGCTAGCACAAACAACGCAGGTGACAGAGAAGTGTGACGTTTATAGTTTTGGAGTGGTGGTATTAGAGATATTACTGGGAAAGCACCCCGGCGATTTCTTGGCCACATTGCCATCAATGGAGAATCCACAAGTGTTGGTGAAGGATGTAATAGACCAAAGATTCCCACCTCCTCCAGCTCGATTGGGCGAAGCGATAGCCTTTATAATGACCATAGCCTTGGCATGCACGCGAACGCACCCTGAGTCTAGACCCACCATGCATTTTGTGGCCCAACAATTCTCGGCTATTGAGCAGACTTCTCTTGTGGAACCCTTGAGCACAATATCCCTAAATAAGCTAACAAGGTTTCATATGTAGAATGATGATGTCTTTTGACACAACCTGTCTTGTTCCTTAGCTTCTGTGCGCCCAAGCGTATGCGTGTGAAACTCACTAGCTAATTGTTTTGTGGTGTGCCGTAGTTGGCACAATAGGCATTTAGGTAACGTGTTTATATCATCTGAAATGACACGTTATTCTGCTCAAAGACATTATGGTCTCTTGAATTGCTCAATATAACTATTTTCTTCCTTCAAGCTTGCATACCATGCAACATACTATTTTTTTAGAAAAAAAATTGCAATTTAAATATATATGATAATATTTTATTATTATTTTGAAAAGGAAAAGAAAAGACACCCACCATTACCGACAGTGGAAAGGTGGGAGGGTGGGGGTGGTAAAGAAAGGTAATTAAGATGGAAGAATTTTGGGGAAGGAGTATTAAATGAAGAGAAAAAAAAGAGAAGGAACATATGGAGGTGGAAAAAAATAGGAGGAGTATTAATTGAAGAAGGAAAAGGAGGGAAGACGCAGATGAAAAAAAATATGGGGGGTGGTGCAGGTCAAAGAAAAATAAGGAGGGAGAAGTAAATGTGAGAATATTAAATACTTGCAATCCTTCTTCCCTTCATTTTGTGCGAGAAATAGAAAAAGAAAGAGTGAGAAGTTAAGCTGCAGAGTACATGATCTGAAAGTTAGGACAAGCTTTGAAGATCGTTTATGTATTCAAAAATACTTCTTGTTGTCAAATTTTTTATGAATATTTTCTATATATTTATAGATTTATATTATTAGTATCATTATAATGTTTGGAGAAAATTTCATTGTTTGGACATGGAGTTAGTAATGAGTTTTGATAATATATAATTGTAGAAATTTAAAGATGTATTATTAAGAAATTTTAATCTGTTTATATTTATTTTATGATTATTTTGAGAATTGTCAATTAAGATTTTAGTTGAATATTTATTTTTCAAGACATGTAGAATGTTTTTAGTGATTAAATTTAAGTTAAATAATTTATTTGGATTATTCAATATATTACTAAGGTTTTAATCTGTTCAAATATTGAATGGGCCAAAGATATATTGTTAAAATAATTTTTGCAAGCTTGAAGAATTGTAAATTAAGAATTTTATGAAATTAGATAAAGTTAAAGTCTATTTATAATTCAAAAGAGTTACTTGGTTTGAGGAAAAATTTTAAATGAGACTATAATAAATAATTGAGATTTTAATATGAAATATTTAGATTTTGGGTAGTAAATATGTATTTATTTAATTTATTAATTTTAAATAATTTCTTATATGAAAAAAATAAATTTTATTTCCAAATAATATTGTATTCATTATAAATAGCTAGATTTGTGAGAGTTAATATATTTTTGTAATTTTAGTTTAGATGGTAATCTTAGAATTTTAGAGCAGTTTTGAAATAGTTTTGAGTTTTATATTAATAAATATTTGTGTGTAATTTCGTAGACTCTTGAGAATTTTGGAGTAATCATTGCATAAATATTTGTAAGCTAAAGAGTAATAGGTAACTCTAAAAATTCTTTCAGGTACATATGGATTGTGTATGATTATATTGTGGATTTACTAATTTATTATACCATATTGAAATATATGTATGTATTATGACTTTTCAAATAAAGTTTTTATTTTTTTAAGATTTATTGTTATTAATTATGATCAATATTTAAATATATTGAGTTATTGATACAAAAATTTTATTGCTATCTTACTTTAATAATATATCTGAGGACGTAGTGCTGATGTAATATTATTTGCACATAACATATACATTGTTGGGCTAATGATATAATTAGATTTGGATGGATATAAAATTACCAAGTGATATGTCATCACTTGGTGCACAGTGGATAGCACTTGTCAGGACTCCTCCTTCCATGTTTTCCTTTTATCATGAATTCATTAGAGCTGTGGGACATATAACACCTCCTTATTTTATTTGCAAAGAAGGGGAGTCATAGTCTAAACTTGAACTTTATATCTTTGGCCTGATATATCTCCAGTATCGGTGAGTTTGGAATAATTCAGTAAAATGGGTTAGTTCCTATTGGAGTATGTATTAGCCTATGCCTCCAATCAGCGGTGTCAGGGTGGACAGTAATATAAAGGAGGCTGCATATCACATTATTTTTGGATATGTTGGAAAAATGATATTGGTATATTATTGAATCAAAAATAAAATTGAGTTGAATGTATAAAATCAGTGATTTTCATGCATAAATATATACACACATATAAACGGATTTTTGTTTATCATAAATAGTTTGCTTGTATAGGTTAGAATTTTAGTAGTTAGTAAAATATTTGATCTCATCCTTTATATCAACGTTTTCAAGTGAAGAATCTAGTAGGAATCAAAGAAAGGCATTGGTTGAGTAAGTCGTGAAGGCTTCTATACTCCTCGAACATATACTATGTTATATTTTTAATTGCCATGAATATAAAATTTCAATAATTTATTTTATTATGTCTGAAAAATATTTTGAAATTGATCTGTTTTGAATGCTAAATGAACTTTTAAAGAAAGTATTTTATCACGTTTGTATATATAATTATGTGAGGTGTTACATACTACATTAACAGTCTTCCTGAAATGTAAAATTCCAAAACCATCAAACGAAATGGAACAACACTACATCCACTAGTCTCTGCAACTTCAACATTCTACCCCACATTGTTTAAGTACCGGACCACTTTGCCTGGGCAAAAATGGGTCGATCCGAACCCAAAGCAATGACAAAACTAAAGCTACAAATAGTGACCAGAGGACAACGATAGTAGGAGTCCTATTTTGCTTTCCCATCAGACCTCTGAGGAAAGGATGCAAGTGCACAATAACCCAGAAGGCTAAAAATAGTTTACCAAATAAAAGTCCCCATGAGCCATAGCCATTGTTGACGGCATCTGAGATGCCAGCCATAATTCCCACAACATTCAAGATTACGAGAGTGGTTGGTGGGATGAGAAGATTAGTCCACTTTAAGAGGTAGAAGCCAGTGTTACTTGTTGTCTTTGCCCGGCCAACGAAATCAGTATCTGCTCCAGTAACAACTTCAAGGAGACCTTGAAATAAAGCAAACAAATGGGAAGAAACACCTCCAATGATCCAGAGTTGCTCATTGCGCCACCAGTCATGAATGCTAACCCTGCTCCATCGAAGCTCTAGCGCGGAAGTTGAGATGACGGAGACAAAAAGCGCCATTAACCAAATGCTATCAAGAATTGTCAACTGCATCGAATAAAGTCCCTGGTCAGGAAACGCATATCTGATGGCAAAATTACCGTTTCCCCCTCTTTCTCTTTATTTGATAGTGAAATTTATACGATAGCCTAAAACAGATCAGTTATCCTTGTAATCAGTTCACAAGATACATTAATTGTTATGAGGTCGAATATCTCATCAAATATGAGCCAAATATAATTCATTAATTGCTCTGGCTGACCAAAACGTAATTTACTTACCGTTGGGATGATGAACTTTCCTGTCAGAAGACAGACAGCTGGAATTGTACAATATATTAACAAAGGGATTGAAGTGATTGGGTAAACAATTGTATTAGTATAAGCCAGCCTCTGAAGCCACTTCAGTTTTCCTTTATAGCCATACCACATCGGGCAATGGGGACTCAAGAGTATCTGAACGGAACCAAGAGCCCGTCTCAAAATCTCGAATAATTGATCTGATAGATTTACTGGAGCAAAGCCCTTGAAAGCTGCTCTTTTTGGTATGCAGTACGCTGATTTCCATCCTCTACAATGCATCTTAAAACCAGTCAAGATCCCTTCCGTGACTGAACCATAAATCCAACCAATCTACAAAGGAAATAAATTTGAGAAGAAGACCTGATTGGTTCGTAATTATGGTTTATAACAGAAATTAGAAATTGAAGGCGAAAAACTCGTTGCAATGAATAACATTACCTCTTTGCCCCATTCTGTTTTCTCTTCATAATCACAACATATAACATGAATGGCCTCCTTCATAGCATTAGCGCCTTCTGGAACCCCGCCAGACCCCCTCAAAGTGGAAGCAACAAAAATTGGTGACCGCCCAAATCGTTTCACAAATTTTTCCCGTGACATGGGGGATGGTTCCTCTGTCTCCTCATAACCTTCAAGATCTTCTCCACTCTGCCCAAGATCAAGTATTTCTAGTATTTCCTCCACGTCAGAACTTTCAAGCGATTCTTCCATGTCCTTGAGATCAAATATATCTAGTTTATCATAGTCTTCAAGATTTTCATCAATCTCTTCAAGATCAATCACGGAATCAGAACCACCGCAACAACAGCTACACCACATAGGCCACCAGTCGCAATTAATCTTCGAACTTCTCTTAAATATTTGCGGGTCATAGCCATATAAAGCCCGCCTGTTAAGTACACATCCAGTACCAAAATATTCCGGACCTTGAATCCCATCAAGGCTTTTCATGTTGATCTATAACCAAAGTAACATTAAAGGCAGATGTTGAAGGCCGGTTAGTGAAATTAAACGTTACATTTTATAATCGTGTTTGACAAGTTGGAATTAAGAAAAAAGTCCCTTACATTGAAAAAAAGGGTATTGTGATTAGCATATCTGTCATGGCTATCCATGCTATCGAAACTCAATGGAAACTGGACAAAACAGAGGCGCCTTCCATTGGGGTCCATTAGAAAGCACATAGCCTCCCTTATAGCCTTGCTATTGTTGATGTAGTGGTCGCAATCCATATTCAACAAGAAAGGGGCATTTGTAAGCACAGCAGAGACTCGAACCTTTATTAGGACAGATGAAATTGCGCGCATCATTAACAACTTTTCTAATAACTCAGCCATAATGGAAGTAACAAATATAACTTGAAGTTGAAGTTGAAGTTGCGTACCAGAGCATTCAAGGCGCCAGATTTCTTGTGGTGTTGATAGCCAGGGCGATTTTCTCGTGAAACATACACAAGCCGTGGCAATTCCTTACCTTCAACATCCGGAGTACCATCACCTCCCAGAGAGACCTACAATGACAAGTTTATGAGCGACAGCATTACAATTCAGACCCGCCAAATCGCGCATCTTCATAACAAAACGTCAGATACAAATCGAGCAGGAAGAAACTGAGGATGGAATGCCAAACCTGACAAATTCCTGGATGATCGTCAGTGTTGACCCCTGGCCATGGCATACCATTCTGCATCACCCACCCCTTCTCCGGTTTTTTCTGAGCCTCTGCCACCAATGCATTAATTTTTACTTTGAATTCTTCATACTCTCTCTGCAGGAGAGAACAAGTTTACAAGAATGTCCTTAACATAACACCTACAATTCTACCATCACAAATAAATAAATGAAAGCACATTTTAATTCCCATCTATATGTCTACCTTAATGGCCCTGCGCTCCTTAACAAATGCGGGGTGCACTTTATCTTTGAAGTAATCAACTTTCTGAGAGAAATAGAACTCAGGTGCCCGTGGCTCAATATCATACTTCTTGCAGAATGGAACCCATGTTCTTGCGAATTCGGCAGTTTCAGATAGAGTATTAAAAAGCAGAAGAGACGCAGCGTCGTCGGAGACGTAGCAGGTGACCTTCTCAACAGGGTAATCAAGGGACAAGATTGAGAGAACAGCGTTTGCCGTTGCAATAGGTGACTCCTTCGACGGGTCTACGGTAGTTACAAAAACATCAACTGGGGCTAGACGGTTTGGCTCTTTGTGCTCAAACCTAATGGACAGGCGGTCCAGGTAAGTTTCGCGCGTGATGGGGAACCATTTGGGAAGTTGGTCGAGAATCCAAGACAGAGTAAACCAGACTTCGCAGATTACAGAGATGAGCCATAAGGCGTACGCATCGTGAACAGGATTGGAAATCCGGAAGCGGAAGAAGAAAGCTAGGATGATCAGTCGCAGCACAATGACTATTCGGTACGGGTTGATTAGGTTTGAAGGTACTGGCACTTTGCGCCATAACGGCTGCCTTGAACTGCCGCAATACAATTTCAAAATTATCGTTTCTTCTTGGGAAAAAATAAAAATAAAAATAAGAAACAAACAACCCCCGAAAACTGAATTATTTTTTTATCGATAGTATTTTAAATTTCTCAGATGATTTTGAGACGAGGAAAGCAAATTGCTGATGAGTCAGGACTTCGATTGCATGGTAAATCTACATTAATCTCAGAGATCACAGCCGATGATGCAATATTTTTTCAATAAACTACTAGTAAATTTGCTCATTTATTTTGAAATTAAGTTTTTTTGCCAGTTTATTTATTTTTATTTTGATCTTAAATATAAAACTCCAATGTACTTTTTCTTATTATTATTTATTTTTTTAAAGATAGTTCTTTTAATAATGATAATTTAAAAAAGATAACACAATAATACTTATTTATTATAAATAATTAACTTAACAAACTTTCTTAATCTACTCAAATTAGTCAACTAGCTTTTATATTAAAGACCGGAAATAGTATAACTTGTTATCATTTTTTATACGAATTTTCTCGTTATGTACTATCCATTTACATATTATGAGGCTTTTTAACATCGCTGATATGAGATTGTATGATAATTCTCGAAAAAAAAAAACATTTAATGCAACTTTAATGTAATCTGTTTCTTCTGGACAAAAAAAAGTTTAATTTGTAAATTATTGATATTGTTCCCCCGATTTAATGAGCAAGACTGCGGGGGAAAGAAGAAAATAACTTACAGGGAATCATGGTCGCCCCCTTGCTCATCTTTTTGTCCGCCTTTGCATTCTACAATATTTCCATCATCGGAATCTCTACCAGCAACTGTATATGATGACCCACATAATTCAAAATAAACATGAAAAAGGTTGATTCTCAGAAAACAAAACCATAGGACACACACAAGCATACTGGACAAAAATCCTCCTTGAATTTTATAGATTTCTTCGCGTGTGATACTGAGTATATATACATAGTTTTGACATTATATTTCAGCGTGAAATGTATAATAATAAGAGTGCACCCCGTATGTGTGTAACTAAAGTAGCAAACTGCCTTTGAAAATTCAATCTTTCTTTTCAAATGATTCGTTTACCAAAAAGGGCAAAGAAAAATTAAATGGGAAAAGCTTACCTGTTGGAGCAGAAGATGCAAATGAAGCTTGAGAATGGCCAGGCAACTCATCTGGATTAGTGTCTGTATTTTTTCCCTGTCAAAATTACAATCACAACGCAGCTTCCTCGTACGTGTCATTGCAAGCTATTCATCGTATTCATCGATAATATAACAAATAATAATTTTTATAAAATTACCACGTTATTGTTTCATTTCGAAAAAGCTAGCTAGTTTAATGGAAAACATGAGCAGCAGAGATTCAATAATGCGTTACATATATACATATATATAATAAAACCTTGTTATCTATGTAAACATATAATAAAACCCATTTGAAACAAATGATTTCATTTACATCTCAACTTCAACTAATGCGTGAAAATAATTACTATAGATTACCACCAGGCCATATGGTTAGATCAATGAGAATATATATATATATACTCGTCCAGTCCTAAATATAAGATTCTTATACTTAGGACAGGAGGAGTATGATGAATTAAGGTCCGGTACGAGGACCATAGCTTATAGAAAAGCAACGTAGAGATATGGCAAGCAGACTGTGGGCTCAC
This sequence comes from Neltuma alba, assembly GCF_004799145.2. Classification (NCBI taxonomy): domain Eukaryota; kingdom Viridiplantae; phylum Streptophyta; class Magnoliopsida; order Fabales; family Fabaceae; genus Neltuma; species Neltuma alba. The sequence continues at coordinate 12,464 of NW_021636693.1, forward strand.
CTGATGAAGAGGGAAATGGAGAAGTTGAGAAACAGGACGAGGCATGGTTTGTGGAGACAAGAGTGGCAGAAGAAGAACAAGAAGAAGAATTTATAAGAGAAGTAAGTGCATGAATGTTTTGCACTTTCCATCAAACCCGGAGGTTGGCATGTCTTTAAGCCATATCACTAAGCCATTGCTTTTGATTTGCTCCATCACCACCCTTCTCTCTACTCTCTCTCTCTCTCCACACACACTGTACCCAGAAGGCTTATAGCTAGCTAGCTTGTAGCACCCACGTAACTCATCTCAGCAATATATCACTCAGCCTCTTATATTTAATTTTAGTTGGCATTTTGCTGTTGTTACAAAACATCGTTTTCTTAACGTATGTTCAAATATTCTGAGATTTCTATAGATGGAGAGAGTGATAATCAAGTATTCCCATCATCATCGGATTACGTTAATTCCCACGAGTACATATGGCTCCATATGCCTGTTTCGGCAACTTTGCCCTTTTGTTTTGCATATAACACGATACTGATATATGTGCATGTATCTTACGTAGTGAATATGTATGTCATGCAATTAATTAAGAGTGTCGGCACACTAATTAGAGATTTATGATATCTTCTTTTGTACTTAACTGTTAAAATTAAGGAAGCAATTAATTCATCCGATCTCTGTACTTGTTTCGTCTTTAATCATTCTCTCATCTGTTACGTTGTCGGATAATAATAATCAGACCCGTTAGCTAAGATGCCGTTTTCAAAGAATATGTATTTTGAAATATGCGCGTCTCAAGATTTTAAAATGGCTTACAGGTTTATCTTATTTTGATATCTCAACTACTTACACACTATTAAGTGAAGATGTCAACTTATTTATATTTGAAAGTTAATCCGAACTCCTCTAATCCTTAATATAATACTTTAATTGATTAATTTGAAGAGATTAAATAAATTAGTTGTTATGAGCTCTACATTAGGAAATCTCACAAGTGTTGTAGAGTTTATAAATTCAAAGAACTATCCCTTCTAATAGGCTAGTTTTTTGGAATTGAACTCTCCCCTTAGACTTAAGCTCATTACTTTGGTGCTCTCATTGAGAGTCCTCTAACGAGAGAAGGCCACTTGCATAGGGTTTTGACCAATAAGAAGACCAAGTAAAGTGCTGTAAAGTGAAGCCGTTGGAGAAGTCAACATTAATTACGTTAATTATTTGTAATAAATAGGTGTTATCTTTTTTAAAATATCCTTACTAATTATATGTATTAGTTAGAACTACTATTTAAATTTTTAATATGTACAATTAATATAATGATTACTTTAAAAAAATAAATAAATATAAAAAATAAAATAAAATTGAGATTTTATACTCCTCCGGTCCTTATTATAAGACCCCATTTGACTTTTTATTTGGTCCTAATTATAAGACCCCAATCCATTTTGTCTCTTATATTTATGCATTTTTTTCTAAGATAATCCTTCTAATAATGATAGTTTTAGCCAATATACTTAATTAGCAAGGATATTTTAGGAATGACAACACTTATTTATTATAAATAACCAACTTAACTTACTTCCTTAATCTCCTCAAATAAGTCAATTGGGTCTTATAATTAGGACCGGAGGAGTATTTAGGATTAATCTAAAAGTTAAACTATTTCTTAACAGGTAATATGTCTGTCTATTTTTGTGTGTGCGTGTGTGTAAATAGAAAGAGGGAAAAAACACAAGTAGGCTGTAATAGCCAAGTCTCGAATCATTGCAGGGTCGAAGATGCCGATGTTTCTCTGTTCTTTCTTTCTTTTCCTTGTCTAATTCACTGCATAATCTGTTTGAAAACGAAAAACCAACCCATGGAACTCTGACAGCAAAAATGTCTTTTCACGCAGCCCACAATTTTAGTTAATCAACAGATCTTATCCTCTCCGACATAGAAATTAAGACGGTGTTTACGTTAAATAATCTCTTAGTTTGTTGTTAATGGTCATCGTTCTCTTTTCTCAATTGTTACTGTCAAACTCAGAAATCGCTGTCACAAGTCCATTTTTAGTTGTCACAGTAATGATTAGGCACTATCTACCGCTAATCTTAACTATTTTGCCTTAAACTGTTACAACACAACAGCACGTTCATCTTATTACTTCCTTTGATTACTTCTTTCTGTTTCTTGGAAAGACACGACAATTTGTACACCTTCGGTTTTTAATATAATATCTATTTAATAAATTTGATTAGATTAAAGAAGTTAGGTAAGTTAGTTAATTATAAAAAATATGATATGTTTTTTCTAAAATGCCATAATCAATTTTCATAATACCTTATCTCCCTCTTCTACTTGATTATGGTTGAAAGAGTATCCATGGAGGTAATTTAGAGAAAATTGATAAATACGCCTCCAGTCCTTAGTATAAGACCCATTTAACTAATTTGATTAGATTAAGGAAGTTAGGTAAGTTAGTTAATTGTAAGAAAATTGACACATTTTTCCTAAAACACCATAATCATCTTTCTTAATACCCCCTCTCCTTTTTACTTAATTATGGTTGAGGGAGTATCTATAGGGGTAATTTAGAGAAAATTGATAAATATGAGAAATGGGTCTTATATTTAGGACCAAAACCAACTCAAGAATTGGGTCCTATATTAAGGACCGGAGGAGTATGAAAAATGGGTTTCATATTTAGAACCAAAACCAACTTAACAATTGAGTCATATATTAAAGACCGAAAGAATATTACTCCTCCGGTCCTTAATATAGGACCCAATTAGAAGGTTGATCTTGGTCCTGAATATAGGATCCCTTTCTCATATTTTTTCATTCTTTCCTAAATTACCCCTATTAGATAATTAAATACCACAATAATACTCATTATTCATTAATAATCACCTATATATTTTATAAAGTGAATGAATACTTATTACTTATTGATTTCACACATACATCAATTCTACCATTTTATATTTTTAATAAAATAATTTAAACATTTTAAAAAAATATTTTTATACAAATACCCATTCAAGGTAATTGGATTTTTTTACCTCCGAGGAATAGCATAATAATAATCATACTGATGAGTGAGACCGACAACTCGGACGGTGCGTGAGCTAGGAGAACTTGGACGACGTTGGTACCGGAGGAGGCGAGTTAACCAGACTTGATTTTTTTTCAAATGTCAGTTTCTTTTTAGAGGTGTAAAGCGAGGGTATTTTGGAATATCTATATTTATTACCTAACTTAACTACCATCCTTAATTTAATCAAAATAGTCAAAAGGGTCTTATATTAAGGACCGGAGGAGTATTTTAAATATCCTTTTGATTATTTGCCAGTAAAGTTCATCTGCTTAACTCCTCGCCGTCAGAGCCATATGCAAATTATTCTCGCTCTCTTTCCTTTCTTTTTTTTGTTTTTTTAGAATTTTTCTCTATTTTCTATTTTATTTTGAAATATATTTAAAGTAGTTCTTTTTTTGGCCAAAAAATTAATTCATGTTGAAAAATGATTGTTTACATATAGTCTTTATATTCATTTATTTTTTTCCTCATCAATTAGTAAGTCTCCAAATTGCTAAATTTGAAAAATCACGTTTACGTATTAGATATATCATTAATGCTCATTATATTAATTTAACTATTAAGTTTTTACCTTTTGCAGGAAGTAAGTCAAAGCTACCGCATTTATCAGTTTCAGTCAACTTTTATAATAAAATTAGCTGACTAAACTCAGATTTAAGGTATTTTATTCAACTACATAGATTTTTCTTTTTGGAGAATTATAATAAAACACTAAATGCCTAAATTTTATTTGTGAAAACAGCTTCGCAAAATTTCCAGGATAACGTTTACTATTAATTACTAATATGTCTTTTTCTTAACATCGCTCCCCACTTGCCGGTCCAGAAAAGAGGGTCCCTACTTACGAACCCCGCGAAAAATCGGTATACATTCGTCAGAAATGAACAACATAATTTACCTTAAACCATTACAGTCTAGTTGCATTTAAATTACGAAATATCATATATTTAGTGATTAGTACTTTTATTTGTGTTTGGGTGCTCTTCCATTGAGAAATTAATGCAAGGCCTTCCCACGGCCTTCATGGCTGCTTCGCCTACAAGCAACATCGGGAGGAGAGGCTTTATGCCGAGTTAAACTAAATAGTTGGAATCAACCAATAAAGAACATAAGTGAAACCCAAACCCTACCATGTGGAATTGAAACAAAGTGGAAGAAACTAACCGTCATCAAAGCCACCTGCAAACGTGTCTTCCTGCAAGAGCTACAGTTGTACCCGGCAAACAAAGTAATTATGATAATTTTAAACTGATTTTATCAGTAACATGCTCCATTCTCCACTAATATGTTTCTTCACAGGGTGAGAGCTCAGCTAACTTAAGAATCCCATCGTCATCCTCCCATAACTAAACTACACTAAGAAATAAAGGCGTTGAAGAATGTCATAATCAAAACTGACTCATCCTCTTGCGACAGCAAAATACACGAGACTCGCAATTACTCATCAACACAACAGGGAGGGAATTTATGAGTCATGGAGCTCTACCCATCATTTAGCCAAGTCTTACTAACTTAAATCTCTTGTAAATCAGGATTGTCTAGTCAGTTCAACACTGAGATCATACGGCTTACTCAGTTACTCGTCTGTTCTCTGCCTCTTTGAGGCTGGAGCACTCTCCTCACCGGCTTGTTGCCTAGGATTCTCAGAAGCTTGATTTTCAGGGCCATCATTCTTCATACCCACTTCCAGAGACCTTTCCTCAACTGCAGTACTGTTATTGGCTTGATCACGTCCCGACTTGCAATCACCCTCCACTTGGGAGGCTTCCACTTCACCTTTGGCAGCACAATCTTTGATAGCGTCTGAAGACACTCCCGATGGCTTCTCTGTCGCAGATGCCGGTGATGCCTTCTTGTCAGTGCCAGATTTGCATTGCTTCTCAAACATCATCTGAAGGTACCTTCCTTGTTCTTCTATTCGCAGTTGTAGGTTTCGTTGAATCTGACACAGAAAAAGACAGTGGGGAATATCTTCATCAGACCATTAGGAAAAAAATACACGACCACCTTAGGAAATGGAAGGGCAAGGTCTCAGACAATACGAGAAATTGAGATCTCAATCCCTAAATATTAATGCATGTTTAAATGGAGAAAAAATAAAGGGGAAGAAGAAACCCCACACCTATCTTGTGTGGGCATAACTATATGCTAGACATACATAATTACAGAAATTAATTTTTGTAATAGCAGAAACAAAAGTTCTCGTCAATTTAATCAAAACTACCTTCAGTTAATTTGACTAAGCATATAAACCTAGTCACTGCATGATCATACCACAAGATTTCAAGAAGAACAAGTTCATACCTCAAGTTGCTCATGCAGCCGCTTCTGAACCTCCATCTGCAGTCGCAGGGCTTCAGTGATCTCAATACCACTGTCAACAGTGCAGCAATGAAGTAAGAATAGCAATATCATTACCATATGTTAAGTCAGAACGTGTCGTGGTGTACACAGATATCAGTGAGAACCACCAAATCATTGGTCCTCTTATTATGGCCTTAATCCTGGAGCAATGAATCTATATCCTTGAAAAGTCTCTTCTTGAGTATACTCTTCCGGTCTTGAAGTAGAACATACTCAACATAGTTGATAGTAGGGCTCACACAATCTTTCTTTATTTCTTTTTAAATTTTTTTAGGCCTAGTATTCATTCCTGAACCTTCCCCTAACGTGGGTTACCTGTTTCTTTTCCGAAATGAAATGTTATAAATACCTATAATCACTGCCATAGCCCATAAGAAGAAACAGGCCTACATGCTAAAATTGCATAAAACTTACATGTCCCAATTCTGTGAGGTATTATTGGTATCGGTCTCCAGAATACAATTACTATTTTTGTTAAATAGAGCACATATCTAAGGCTTGTTCCATATAAGGGCGTTTTGGTTAAATCGGGTGCAATCATAACTCATATTTTGTTACAAGGGTAGCTATAATAGCACATTTTTTAGCATCTAAGAAGGGGAGTATAACTTTTCAAAACAGAGGAAAAAACCGCATATGTATAATTTGGACTCTCAAAAGACAGAGAGAACGGTAGTTCATCATTCCAATTTTTAATATATCTTTAGATTAATTTGGAGACCGGCAGCCAACTATCTTATGGCAAGATAAGTTAATACAAATATGACATTGTAATGCACATTCAATACAAGCCAATCACCATTCCCCAGAGTTAAAACCAGCTCATAAGTAACCTCACATAAGAGAAAATGCCGCATTGACAGAAATGCTACCCAACAAAAGTCATCTGAGGTAGTTTACTTACGTTTTCAGGTCTAGAGGAGGCATGTCCTCAATGGTCAGTCGTTTCTCTGAGGATCCTGCCAACAATATTTATTAGCTGACGAAATGTAGGAGCACGTCTCATATTTACGGGAATAGACTTAAAATAAACTAATTCAGACATGATATTCAAGGCACTTGATGAGGGGGGAAAAATTCAAGTCTCATATTTGTTAGATTGATATAGGATTACATCAATGCCAATGGATACCGGTACTTGCATTGGTACAGATACAACAATTCATATCTTATTTACCTTCAGATGGTTCCGGTCTATATCTAGCAGTCCTGTATTTCTGCATTTCATGGAGCAATATCTGTTTCGGTAAAAAAATATGGCAGCAAACAAATCTAGACATTAAGTGCAGGAACACAAACCTGCAAGTGACTTTTAACATGATATATCGTTAATCCTTCAACTTTCATGAGCTTCAGCACACCCTTAGGGGTAGCTCCTGTAAAATGAAAAGCAGTGAGAATAGAGAAGGACAAAATGAGGCAAAGCTTCTGTAAACAAGCAGAGGAATGCGCAGAAAGTGAGAAAGAAAATGAAAATACTTTCACTGCCACCAAGTTTGTTGACAGCCTCCACAAAAGCCTCATGAAGCTCTGGTGTCCATCGCATCCGTGGCTTGGCAGGAGCAGAACTTGCTGACGAAGCAGGGGGAGCACCAAAGCAATTGTCTCCAGATGAAGCTGGAAGTAGCTGCTGACCTTGGGACTGGTTTCCTGGAACATGTGAAACCTGGCCTCCCACCTAAGGAAACACAATAAGATCCAATAACATTTAGGTCAAGAAATTACTGATCAGATCACTTTGCAATCTAATATACAATACAGTCACAAGAACCTTAACCTTTGGCTCAAGATCTTGAATGTTGTCAGTAAGAAGGTCATTCCAATTAGAAGTCAAAGGATCGTCTTCACTTATAAGCTGATCAGCCCACTCTTGCCATTCATTTCGCTTACAGTACTCCTCAGATGCCATGACAGTGCAGGCACTGTTTTCTGCTGGACTATTCTCAATGGTAGTATTCACAGGAAAATCAAGAAAGTTGGACAGGGGTTCTATATTCCAGGAAGCACTGTTTTCTTTGAAATAATTATTTGGTGTTGAAGAAGGAAGCGGTCCACTATTGGAAGAATAAGAAAAGGGCAACGAAGCCATGTTGGATGACTGAGAAATGGAATGAGCATTTGTTGAGTGTTTTTCATGCGGCAAAAGAGATGAGTGATGAAGATCAGTCGAATATCCAGGAGAAGATGAAAATATGTGCCCAATTGCTCCGCTGGAATTTAAATGACTCGGCTGAGTTATAGACCCAGCCATAAGCTCTTTTGCCATGACAGCCGGCTGAGAATCAGAAAACTTGGCAAATGTCTCTCCTATCGGAGTCGGACGGACTGACAAGGATGATGGCAATGGTCCAGACAAACCGATGTTATTGAGCTGCTTGGTGCTTGATCTTTCAATGGAGGAAGTAGTGCGTGCTGCCATTATTTCCCTTAAATTCTAATCGGAAAAACAACTTATCAGTTACTAAGTCAACCAATAAAGCCTAGAATTTGCATTCTTCCTTCAACTGGTAATGCTGACCAGCAACACTACAACGCAAATTGCTTGTTCTAGAAGCCCAGACCAGACACTGTGTCATCAATCTTCAGTCTTTACAACTGTGAAAGAAAAAGTACTCGTGGTATTTAGTACAAAAAGCTAGCCACAAGAAAGTAGTCACTTCCAAGAATAAGGCCTCTGAAATTAGAAAACCTCATCATGAGAATAAGTCAAATCTAAAGAGCACAAATTTCATAACCAAGCCCGAACAGAAGTTTAAGCTTTCCAGCAATGCTTTCGATTTCAGTGTCATAATAAATCACTAATTCAATACACAAGGGTACTGACAAAATACAAATGATTTAGGAAGCCACTCGGTGCACACCGTAATTCTCATTTAACCAAAACACCCGAAGCCCCAACCATTAAACAAAAGTTTTGTTGACTCGCCTCCCTCTGCCATAAAAGTAAGGGATCATTCCAGCATATAAAAAGTGATGCCTAAATTGATGATCATATATTTGTTGCTTATTGATAGCCATCAGTGACAGTCACCGAGCAAGCCATGCATGCGGCATGCGAACTCGTAATGATGTGCATACAGAAAAATAAATGAAATTGAAAGCAGACTTCCAACCAACAAAAGAAATCAGCAACAAGCAAGCAAGACATAACAAGGAAGAGAAAGTAACCGAATGCGATATGGACGCAATTAAGAATAAAAAAGCAAAATAGAAGAAAAAAATCCTCAGGGGTATTTCTCAATAACAAACGAGGTATCGTCAAATTCACAGCAAGGAAAGTGGTGATGTCCTGCAAACTAAGAAAACGGTGTATCATATTCACACCCGAGAAGTACGCGGGAAGATAATAAAAATCGAACCAAAAAGCTGAGGAGTCGAATCGGAAGCAGGAATTTGGGAGGAGAACGATGGAAGCAGCTCCTAATAAAACAGGCGGGTGTTTGTAAATTCGGTCACCGGCAAGACGAGGCAAGGCCGGGAAGTGGACAACGGTGAAGAGTGCGCTTTACCCTGTTGGTCTTTTGCATTATGATTATGAGGAATAGTTTCAAAGACACGCTCTAGTGGGGCGCGTGGGTGATTCTGGCGGTTCGGTTACGTGGAGGGGGATTGGCGCAGCCACACCCCACGTATGAGCAGAGGGATGGGTGATTGGTGGAAGGAAAATAGATCCAACGGTGCAGAGGTGATGTTAGGCTTCCACCATGTGATTAAAGAAATGTTCTCTCGTTTCCCATAACGCTAATCCTTCTCATGCATCTTTCCCACGGGCAATTTTGACGAACGCAAACTCGGTCCATCAATTTTTCAAGTACCAGCATCCACAAATGACAAACAGAAGATTTCATACTCTATTAATATAAAATGGGATACGCAGACAACAAATCCGACCTTAGCTCAGTTGGTAGAGCGGAGGACTGTAGTGGGCAATCCCGGCAGATGATCCTTAGGTCGCTGGTTCGAATCCGGCAGGTCGGATGGGTTTTTTAACTTCCCCGCCTCTTTTTAATATTGGCGCGATTCTGGATTCTCCGTGTGAAAAATACAATTCAAGTTGGGAGGGGTCGAAAGAACAACTTCGGCAAGTTTCTTTAATACGAGAAAATTCTCTTGCGAGATTCGGAATATCTTCCATATTATATTGCACACAGCTTTGATTTTATAGGCTCGTCTATAAAAAAATGAATGTGAGTTTGGAGTGAATTTTCGTGAGAAGTTTTTTTAACTCGGGGATTTTCCCATGAAATTTGTGTAAGGTTGACAAAAATATAATTTGGAAAAATGTAATTTTTTTTAAATCTAGGTAAACCGCACATGCATTTCGCGACTCTTTGCTGGCGGGCTGGTATGTATTTTTTTTTTCAATTTTAATTTTGCGAAAATGTAAGGAAATGTGGCTTCATTTATTACTACCTCCGGTCCTTATTATAAGACCCCGTTTGATTTTTTGTTTGGTTCTAATTATAAGACCCCAATCTATTTTGTCTCTCATATTTATGCATTTTTTTCCAAGATAATCCTTTTAATAATGATAGTTTTAGCCAATATACTTAATTAGCAAGGATATTTTAGAAATGACAACACTTATTTATTACAAATAACTAACTTAGCTTACTTCCTTAATCTTTTCAAATAAGTCAACTGGGTCTTATAATTAGCACCGGAGGTAGTACTTGATAAACAATCTATTTTATAAGTTGACAGGGCAAAAAATAAAACAAGAAAACAAGAAAAGCGTGTCATTGATTCCTATGGTGTCATTGATGTCGCTTTCTCAACTTGTGTTTCTTTTTTTCTTTCTTTCTTTTTTTTTTTAAATTCAGGTTTGAAATTGAGAGGCTCTAAAGCATATGCACCGTGAATTACTCCCTCCGTTCCTTATTATAAGAGACATTTAGTGCTTATGGCATGTTCCTATATATAAGAGACACTTAAAAGTTGTCTCTACTTTTTTGTGTTGATTTCCTATTTTACCCATATTTATTGTCTCCAACTCACACTCTCTCTCCTTCCCATTTCTCTTTCTTTTAATAAATTACCATTGTTCTCTCTCATGTTCTCTCTCCTTATTAATGAGGGCATTTTTGAAAAAAAATTATACTTTTTACATATTAATTGTTCTTAACTAATTTTAACTGTTTTTTTTATTAACGTAATTCGGTTATTCGTCTCTTATAATAAGGAACGGAGGGAGTACCTTAGAAGACAGCAGTACAAGACACGAACACACACACACACGTCAAAAAAATAAGGGAAGGGCAGAGGGATATGTCGATTGGTAGCTTCAGGCTTCAAAGAAAGCAAGCAATGACGCCGACCCCAATATTTAAAAGGGAGAAGGAAAGGTTATTGGAGATTTGGCGGAAGGGAGGCATTTGTGAGAGAAAGAAAGGGGCAAAATTATAAATAGGAGAGTGGGGGTAGGGGAGTAGCGTAACAAAGGTAAATAACTGGGGAAAAACTTTAGGCTGTAATACCTGTTTCTTATATAATACACACACATATATATTTTAATGCCCCAGATGGGATGGATCCCTTTTCATTTCACCAATTGTTGCCTTACCCTTACCCTTACCCTTACCCTTAGTGGAAGAAACCAGAAATATTCTGATGCCCCTGTGGTGTTCCATATTTAACGGGACAATCTTAGTGTCTCCTCTCTGAATTGCAGCAAGCTGTCTTAGGGTGTGTTTGGATGGGCGTTTGTAAGTCCAAAAAGAACGTATTGGTGTCATAAGCCCGATTCGTAATTTTTGACTTGTTTGGTATGGTTTTTGGGTCATCCCACTTATAACTGAAAAGCAAGATTCAATCGTACAATTGGAGAAGTTGATACAAGTAGCTTATTTCTGATTTTCACTGTGCTTGTGGGAGTGTACTGTTAAAAAGTGCCAGATAATTACTAATTTCTCTCTCGTTCTCTTTCATTTTTTTAATCATATTTCATTATTTGTTAAATCTTGTCACAATAGAATGAATTTAAATCTAAAAATATTTGATCCATTGAAATTATGCTTCACTTTATAATTCTAATAATTTTTAATGATATCTCTAATGTTTTAAAATATATTTTAGCCATTAAATTTTACTTCTTCATATTAAAAGAATTTAAATTCATTATATTATGTAAATTTATATTTTTATCATGTTTCATTATTTATCAAAACTCATATCCATTTTGGTAATTTTATAAACTAAACTTACTTTTATTCAACCATAATTCAAACAATTTTTTACCGAATCTCGTTTTTACAAACTAACTTTTATAAAATCCAATCTAAACATAATTCATATCACCCAATTTAAATTTTATTCAATCTAATTTTTTTAAAAATCAAATTGAAGAAAAATTACTTTTCTAATTACTAATCCAAACGAACACTTAAACTCTATTAATTTATTCTTTCATGCTTATGTTGCTGCAAGCAAGCAGAGTTGAATGAAAAAAGATATAATATCTTGCACCTCTCAGTTTCACATGGCATCTGGTGGCTCCTCTTATTATGCGCAATTACTTGCTGCCACTCATAGCCATATATATATGTGCGTCGTACATATATTGCAATGTAAGTTAGTATGAAGACGCGATTCTGGCTTAATTACTTCCCAACCTACAGTCATCCCACCCACCCACATCTTTATATTTTCCTAATACAAGTTGCACCAGAGAATTAAGGTGATGGGGTTTAGATTTTAAAAAGCTAATTGAGTGGTTAATATATACTATTTCCGGTCCTAATTATAAGAGCTAGTTGACTAATGTGAAGAGATTAAAGAAATAAGTTAAATTAGTTATTTGTAATAAATAAGTGTTGTCTTTCCTAAAATATCCTTACTAATCAGATGTACTGTCCAAAACTATCATTATTAGGACTACTTTGGAAAAAAAAATATGAGAGAGAAAGTAAATTGGGATTTTTATATTTATGGCCAAAATAAAAGTCAAACGATGTCTTATATTAAGGGCCAGATGTAGTATATTATATACTACCACTGATTTTTAATATAAAAGCTAATTTAAATTTTAATTTGGTTATAAATATAAGACTCTAATATATTTTATCTATCTTATTTATCTATTTTTTAAAGTAATCTTTGTAGTAATTACACATATTAGATGTTTCATCAAATGGTATCTAGCTAATACATATAATTAGTAAGAATATAACAGAAAAAAAAAGCTTATTATTAGAAATAATTAATTTAACAAATTTTTTAATCTATTTAAATTAGTTAATTAGTTTTTATATCACAAAAAACAAAGATAATAATATATTAGCTGTACTCCATCAGAGCAGCTACCGTGATATCACCACGCAGAAGCAAATGTGGCAGACGCTAGTATATCTAGTCCTAATAATAAAAACAGAAACAAAAGGTGGGGATGTCATCAAAACCCAGAATCCATGAATGAATGAGGGCTTATTTGGATTGACTTATAAGTAGCTTTTCAAACGTGATTTACGGAATACGAGATAAGTATGTGAGGAGAGTTTTGTCTCGGTTTACGTGAACTTGCTTAAAAACCCGTTTTAAACGGAGCTCCAAACAAGCTCTGAATCTTAAAATAACAACGAAGGGATGGCGGACAAGAGAGTGTCGTCAATCTCCAAGCTGCTCTGCCGTTTCGCGGTCGGACATGTCCTATGGCTGAAACGACGTCGTCGCGTACATGCGGACATGATCCGCTCGCTCCTGAGATAATTCAACGCTGATCCTCCGGCTCTCACAGTACCTCTGGAGGCTGGACGCCCCCTGATGAAGTCATGATCCTCTTCCCCACCCCACAATGCTGCGCCGCTCCACAAACTCGGCCACTGTGCCAAAGAGGTGTAAATGTATTCGCTTAACAGTTGTCAGATCCGTATATCGTCCGTGTGAATTAAGAATTAAAGAATTTAAGATTAACATGAATAATTTCAGTCTGTATGGTGCATGAAGGTGGAGATAATTAGTGAGAGAAATTATTGATCCGACAGGAATCGTCGTACCCTAAACATCATCAGTTAGGTTAATGGAATTTATTAGTAATTTATAATGTAGGGCCTTAATCAGTGCCACAGGACACGCACTCTTCTTTTTTTTCCTCTCTGTTTTTTTCCCCCCTTGCAACGGTTGCCTCCTAAAATCATTGCCCGTCTATGAATTTGATTTAGGCGCCTCCCTCCCTCAATAATTACCAATTAGATCGGTCACCAGATCGAGGTTTTAATTTCTAAAAAATAAATTTAATTTAATTTTCATTCTTTTTTCCCTCTTCCCACTATATAGCCTCTTTAATCTCATGTAGGTAAAAAAAAAATTCAAAAAAAAAAAGAAGAAGAGAGAGAGAGTCCCTTCATGGTAGTTGAAGAATAAACATTACAACTTAATTATCTTTAAACAGTTTATGGCTTCAAGCGTTTACAGGGGTGTTTGAAAGCATCCAAAAATACTTCTCAGAAGCATTTTGAGAAGTATTTTTCTGCAAAACAAAACAAACTGCTTCACATATTTACCTCATATACCGTAAAAGCATTTTTAAAACAATGATTTGGTTTGTACAAAGAGAAGTAATTTCTGTTTGACAAATAATTTAATACACAGCTATTTCAGGCTGAAAGTACAAGACCACATGTGAAGAAGTTTAGTATTTAGATCCTGCTGCAACAAATAATAATAATAATTTAATAAGCACTATTAACAACATGGCGGACAATTTGTACTTTTATCGGTCGATTGGAAACAAAAAGCGTGTACCAGTTTGCGGTATCTTAATTTGTAACAGAAACGGTTCTTAATCTCAAAATATAATTTAAAAACGGAATAAACAACTCCTTTTCCTGAAAACAAAATTATACGAATACGTACTTTAACAGAGAAGAGAAGATATGGCGTCCTTCCTGGTCTTAGACATAACCGAAACTTTCGATTTATAAAGCAATATGCTGTGTGAAAAAAGATGTTTAGGTCATATCACTTCAAATTATCTAATGCGGATACCTTTAAATCTTTGGATTCCCAGATAGTTAGCAGAAGAATCACAAGAAACTACAGTGGAGGAACCCAGAAAAGCAACCCAAAAGGGGAAAAAAAATAGAGAATGAAGCAGTGAGATTGGATAGTTTTTCTGTGTTACAGATTTCCATATTCCACCCTCAGAAACCAACAACGAAAATGATAAGCAAAACGTATCACCATATAAAATAATTGTATCAAACCACTTTATACAGTTATTCCATTTGCGAAACATTATCATGTTGCCGCGTAGAACAACAAGAGCCTGCAGAGAGACTTATTCACAGTAATAATAATTCAGTAAAGAGAGAATCTAAAAGGAGAAGATCATCTTGGCAGAGGAGGAAGAGGGCGGATATGGTGATTTGAAGGATTATCATCGAAGTTAAGACAATAACTTCGAAGATCGTAGCTATAATGTTGAGAAGCACCGGTTCGCCATCCCAAAGCTTGCTTCCATCGATTCTTCAACTTACAGATTATGTCTCTCAGAATGCTTGAAGAAGGAAAACAGCCAAGTGAAGATGATCTTTTGTGAGCATTATTACCGCCAAGTGTAACTGAGGAGCAGACTCTGGTTTTTCTCTGAAACTTCAATAACTGAACTGATCTGTGAAAGCTATAATAAAGCCTTGAGATCTTCATTTCCTGCTCTTGTGCTTCTGGCTGAAGACTTCAGAATTCAGATAGATCTGTGAAAGCTCAGCCTTTCGGTGTTTATGATACTTCGGATCCCGTGGTAGATGAAAAGCATTGTCATGAATAGTGCGTGTGATTCTCTTGCACAGTGATAATGGTCCCAGCAAGGACAGAGGGATTGAGTGGTGTGTTGTCAAAGGGGATGTTTTAGCCTTTTTTTTTTTTTTTTTGGGAGACAATATTGGATAGAGATTTGTTAGCGTGTGATCATTTGTGATTTGCTTGTGTTTTACTCTAAGATTTGAGCAACTTTTCGAGGATGTTTCAAATCAGGAATATTAGTGGAATGAGGTCCTCGCGACATCAAGACGGTACGCTCTGTTTATACGTGATAACGGGCATAATGTGAAAGCAATTATATCAAAATTTGCAAGAATCTGTCTTCGAACCCAACAAAGTTCCTAACGATTTAAAAGCAGCATAACAGATAGAACGGTGCTTCTGCAGCTCTGAAGACAAACTAAAAACGAGGTTGGATATTAAAGTCTAGGCAAAGCAAAATCTTCAAAAAAGTTTTTCACCGCATATCTTTTATGACATGACAATTTATTATGTAGTAAACATAATCCATCAAGAGGAAATAGTTAATAAAAACAGTGATACTGTTTACTAGAAATATTCCAAAGGCGTCAATGACGGATCATAGACAATCATAAAAATCAAGGTTAGTCTAGCGGTAAAAAAATTGTGCTAGTACGTGGGTGGTCTTCATTCAGATATGTGGATAATTATGTGGCAAGGAAAATAGAGAGTAAGAAGAATCAATAATGCGGAGGTTTCAGAATTAGTTATGGCAGTTATGCGTGTCGCCAACAAAATAAATGAAAGGAATGCATGAGATTGGATGAGCAATGAAATGAGAGGTAGAGATATTTAGTGGAACATATCTTAACCTCCCTCTCTCATGGTTTCGCCTTTGCCAACTTTAGAAGCGAAAGAGGTCACCAAATCCGGCATGTACGTGCAATTTCAGAAAATGCGTTGCGTCTTGTTCAAACCAAATCGGTACTGGTTAACAAGGAATAGAATCATTGAAACTTGCCATTCTGTCGAACCATTTTCTGCAATGGAAGATATGTGTGTTGAAGAAAAGCTCAACTCGTAGCAAAGAGAAGAGTGTACTTAAATACTAATATATATGGACCTGCATACCTAAGCTAGCTAGCTGGCTCCCGCGCATGAAGTAAAGCTCCATCAGGAGTAGCTTCCACAGTACCAGGTCTTTACCCAATAACAGTCTTGCTGTCCATTTGCAAAGCCCACAATTTCTTGCTGTATATTTTCGTCGTTGAAAGCCTTTCTTGCTTTGGGTGGCCTGACAGATGTTGCCTTGTTCCAAACTCTGGTGCAATCGAAAGAGACTTTGGGGAACAGAAAGAAGCAAGGCAAAGCCTTGTAGACTTGCGGCTTGCGTGCGCTGCACTAAACATCAAAATGCAAGTTCGAATAGGCGGAATCAAAGAAGCAGGCAAAGGCACTTTTTCTTTTACAAAATTTGAAATGATGTAAATTAAATCACTGCCACACACTATTGAAATCATGAGTTGTCGCGTCAAATTAGCTATACCGATTGCGCCTCTTGTGATAATTCAGGACAAACTTACACATTAACCTTGAACAAAAACTTAGAACAAATCCTGCTCCATTTTTCCTCAAACAAATTTTTATACCCGAGACAACTTGAACCTTGTATTTCGATCTATACTTGCTTTTCTTTTTGCCCCAGGCTAGTCCAGATCAACTGCGTCGCTCTCCTTTAACGGCTCTTACGCACGATAGGGCCTTTACAAATCACTTTGGTCCGGTTTGCCCTTTCCGAAAAGTCCATCATAGAGATTAAGGATTATGAACAGTGATGTCAATGAATCTATCAAGGCAAATCTGGCATTTTAGTCAGGTCTCTACTTCTATTTCGGCCCATTACACTGAACATATAGTCGATCATAGAGATTAAGGATTATGAACAGTGAGGTCAATGAAGCTATCAAGGTGAATCTCGCATGTTAGTCAGGTCTCTACTTCTATTTCGGCTCATTATATTGAACATATAGTAAAATCTGGCATTTTGTGGTTCCCACTTTTCGACGGAGAAAAGAAAAAAAACATTTAAAAAAAATCCTTAAAATGATTCACATAAATGTCAGAAATACAAACTCAGGCATCTGGAGTACTATTCAAGGTAAACAAAACTCTGATAATTTCAGTTCAGATCCTACAAATCCCTCTCAAACAATTGCGTTGGCTGCACTTGCAATCCTGGGCCACAAATCTGCGCATTCCTTACCAATAGGACCGGTGATAGCAGAACCTACATTTACAAAGGTGAAATCAAAATTAATAACCGAGAGGTGCAAGACATAATTAAGGATCTTGTCGAAAATATCAACAATCTAGCAAAATATATTACCTTTCATTTCTCCCTTGGGATTTACAATGACACCAGCGTTATCTGCGGAAAGTAAAACATAACAATTGTTCACTAAAAACGAACTTGAATAAATATAACACATGAACGTAAATGAGATTCTTATTACCAAAGAATAACTTTGATAAAAACAATCATACAATATAGTTAATGGAAAATCACCCGAAGTGTTTAGAATTAGAAAAGGAAAAAGATTCTTATCCTCTAAGCGAACGTTGGCCAAAAACTAAACTAAACGTTCAGTGTGTAGGAACAACTGAACAAGCGCAAATACTAGGTAACGCATCGTCAATCGTCAACTAAATGAAGGGATTCACTGCAACTCATATTCCTTGGCAATCACAGCATGCCATCAATTAATCTGTTCCAAAGATAATCTGGAGGGTTACCCATTTATTGGGGGAAATCAATGATCAGAGTTCAAGAGAGCTCATACTCATGGATCAGGATAGCTAAATGGCCTGGCCTTAGAGAACTTATAAGCTAAATTATATCAAATTAAAAAATAAAAGAATTAAACCTACCATAATGTAATGACTAGCAGGTGCAAGCTACCTTCGTAAAACATAACCTCGAGACAGGGTTTAGAAATTCTGAAAATCAATGATCTAGAAGTACAGTACGCAATCTGAACTTATCAAATAAAACATGTGATTATTCATTCACTAACATGTGATAGTTCGTATACATTCACCAACAGGAAAAACGGAGCAAAAGTAACCGAACGTTCCACAAAAACCACACAGGCAAAATCGCAATCAAATATACAAAGACAAAAGTAAAAGATAAAGAATGAAGAAACGAAGGTGATGAGAAGCGAAATTCGATCGACCATAACCATACAGAATATAACAAACAGATACGCCATTGTATTTAGTAATGAAGAGTGGGGAATAACCTTCAAAGTACATGTAAACACCATCCTTTCTGCGCCACGGCTTGCGCTGGCGTACGATCACGGCGGGCAAGACCTTCTTCCGGAGATCGGGCTTCCCTTTCTTCACGGTCGCCATGACCATGTCCCCGACGCAAGCAGACGGCAAACGGTTAAGGCGACCCTTGATCCCCTTCACCGAAATGATGTACAGATTCTTAGCTCCAGTGTTATCGGCGCAGTTCACTGTCGCCGCCACCGGTAGACCCAGTGACATCCGGAACTTGTTTCCGGCCGAACCACCGCGACCTGATCAAATTTACCTAACAATTAGAAGAATAAGAAACAAGCAGTCCATGTATCTCAGGCGAGTTGACCCGTCACAGGACACCGTACCTCTCTTCGACATCGTTGATCACCGGTCCCCTTCCTCCCGCTCTCCGCTCGGTGAAGAGAAAGTACGAGGGAAATGGCGGCTCTTTTGCCCTTGTATACTAGGGTTTAAGCGTAAATTAAATGGGCCCGTTGGCAAGGTAAACTAAATGGCCAGTAAATCACTTACAGTCTGGCCCATTCTGGGCTTAACACAAGTGTAATGGGCTCGTGTTGGGCTTTTACTTGTAAGCCCATTTTATTTTCAATAAAGCACATGCTGACCCAGTTCTTAATTTTTATAAACTAGTTTTTAAATATGGCCATTTTTTAATCGAATTGCAAATCTGGAATGTACTTCAGCTCAATTAGTTTTAATTTTATTGTTTATTTACTATCATGTGACTCCGTATAGTCCACCAATATCACGTAATTATTAGGTAGTATGATAGGTGTCGGATTTGCTAGTAAAAGCAAGGCAACATTACCTGAGCTGAAGTTATTTTTTATTTTAAATTTGTAAAAATTTAAAATTCAAATTTGTGAATAATATATATGCCACTCATATTAGGGCCCACCCCCCAGGGTCTTGCATTTTGAATTTTTATCTTGCCTCGCGTAATATTGTGTGTGGCAGTGATACCCTAACCACTCGAGTTTTTTCACTGATGTTTTTTTTTTTGATAAAATTTTTTACTGATGTTTTTTCCCCTCACACATTCATTATAAATTTTATAACAAGTAAATCACAAGTTCTAATGGTAAAAAAAATGATCCCATGTGAATGAAGAAAAAGTTGAGAATAAACAAAAACCATGAGAAAAAAAAATATAGGAGTTCTAAAATTTTCCCTTGTTTAGAACTTTAGACCAAAAAAAAATAAAAGTAAGAAAAAAAAGAGAGGACTAAGAAGCGAGACCTGCCATATTTATCCCCGATTTTTCATCAAAATATAAGGAAATGCAAATTAGAACCTTTAAAAACAGCTCTTGATAGTAATTCACAAAAGAGTTTTGTTATCACTTTCACAGTTTTATGGACATTTTTTGTCCGTATTTTCTCTTCCCCATTCATTACTTATCTCTTTTGTTTTCTCTAATTAGGAGGGCGAGTAACATCTACTGTCTTCTTTCCTCTTTGGGAGCTTATGCCCGGTGGAATTGCACAGCAAGGGGAGGACAAGAGGTCCAAAAATATTCCTAGAAACGCCCCTAAAATAGCCAGCACTAAAGCCTAAGCAACCCCAAATGATTTCATTCCAAGAACGAACACCCAAACAATCGACCATCTCTGAAAGCCGTACATGGGCTAGTGTGACATTTTCCTAAAATCCCCAAATGACCTGATTATTGAAAACTCGGGATGTTTTAAAAAAAAAACCTAGTATATGCAAACTCGATCCAATCTGAAGAAAGTTGATCTAGTCCAACCTAAAAAGAAGCAACCCAAACAAAAGACGGACGGGACTAAACTAGGTTGGTCATCGAGTCGAGTCAGACTAAAGTCCTGTTTGGATAGCAGGCCAAGTCATGATTTAGAAAAAAAATTGGAGAATATGATTGTGCCTATTAGAGTAAATCTCAATGATCATATGATTTTAACACCCCTTAATTAATTTTTTTAAACATATTTAATCTTATATCTTATAAATAAATATACACATATTAATTATTTATTAATTACATTATCTTATGTATTATTAATTATATTGGTAAAAAATATATTATTAACAATTTTATTCCTTCAAATTAAAATATATCA
Source organism: Neltuma alba (assembly GCF_004799145.2). Classification (NCBI taxonomy): domain Eukaryota; kingdom Viridiplantae; phylum Streptophyta; class Magnoliopsida; order Fabales; family Fabaceae; genus Neltuma; species Neltuma alba. The sequence goes on from NW_021636693.1 coordinate 33,017, forward strand.
TACAATCTGTGTTTTATGTAATTATCATATTAACTTATGCTTTTTTTAATGATTTATACATATAAAAAGTGTTTCTAATAACAACTATCCAAACACTCTCACTTCTCAAAATCAATTTTTCACAAAATTTATTCTTCACAAAATCTATTTTTTCCAGAAGCTATTCTCCAAACCATTGTTTGGTTTCATCCAAACACCCTCTAAATTTCAAGCAAGCCCTTCGGATCAAATGGTCTGATCTAACCGGATGCGTATATTTTTTTTTAAATAAAAAAATTTCAACTCCTTAACCCTTGTCTCTTCCTCATCTGATCTAACTTCTCCGTCTCCATCAGACCATCACGTTCTAACCCACCTTGCCCACAAAACCTCGACTCAGCTCCAGATTTACTGGATTTGCTAAATTCAAAAGGAAAGATTAAGAGTGAAGTCAGAAACTTGCCAAATATGTCAGCTTCCTTTTACTTCTTCTATTATTCTGCTTCTCAAATTGATTTTGTTTGCAGGCCTCATCTTAAAAGCCAAGTCTCATTTTAAGAAAAAAAAAGAGAGAGGAGATGCTTAGGTGGGAAAAAGACTTTTTGATTTCAATATGTCCATTGACCACGAGGCACGCCCTTATTACCTTCTTTATAATCTCGAATCTTGCCTTGGCTCATTGTCACCAGGAGAAAGAAGAGAGGACGCTAACCCCTAATTGCAAAAGAGGAAGGGCAGGTTTAGGTCAAAGTTATTATTGGAGCTGAGCTATTGTGATTTTTTATTTTTAGAAAAACAATCTTGGCCAGCCATTTTTCAAATTAAGACCAACCCTACCTCATCTCGTCGGAATAAGGATCAGATATCTTCGAGTCAAACTAAGGGTCGATTTTTCTATCCTGGTATTATTTCAGACTGGTCGGGTTGGAGTATAACCCAGTCCTTGCACAAATGAAAACAAACTGTGGATGTTTGCGTGAACCAATCATCAAGGTCTGCCAACTTCTAATTTCGGCTCAATGATAACCACTGGTAATTTGCGATTCCTCCGTTTTGTTTCAACTAGGAAAGGCAAAAACAATTAACAAAACAAAATTCTCATAATCATTTATCATTAATGTCGAAAATACAAACTCTCAAGCACTTACTATTCGAGATAAACAAAAACAAATAAAGATAACTTCAGATCCTACAGACAAACAGCAACGTCAACAACTAAAAGTGCCCCCTCAAACAATAGCATTGGCTGCACTCGCAATCCTAGGCCACAAATCTGCGCACTCCTTACCAATTGGACCCGTGATAGCAGAACCTACATTCACAAAGGTGAAATCCAAATTAATAACAGAAGGGTGGATGACATAAACAAGGATCTTATTGATAATATAAACAGTCAGCACAAGATATTACCTTTCATTTCTCCCTTGGGATTCACAATGACACCAGCATTATCTGCAGAATGTAAAACATGTCAAACATCGAGAACGTTTCATGTGAGTAGTCAAAATGCTCACGTCAGAGGGGCCATTAAGAGTCTGAATGCCAAACAGATACTAACCATAAAATATCAGCACATATTATCATATGTTCATTCAGTCATCATTCACTTGATTATAAGAATGCAATGATATAACAGACGAAATGACTAATGAGATTCTGTTGCAACAGCAGAACTTTAATAAAAACAGTCATACAATTAATGGAAAATCAGCCGGTCATTGTCCAAGTTATATAAGTATTTAGACTTGGAACAAGAAGGGATTAACATCCTGTAAAAGAATCCTAGCCAAAAGATAGAGTAATCATTCAATGACAGGGAGTAACAGCTGTCAACAGTCAACAAGATGGAGGTACGGGCCAGGGAAGCTAATCAGAGTACACGATATAACAAGACATGGGTTTGACTCATACTCATGCATCAAGGGAAGCTAAATATCTGGCCTTGCAGTACTTAAAAGCTAAATTACATCAAAAGTGAAAAAAATAAAATAAAACAGAAGCTACCATGATACGATGATTAGCCGGTGTAAGCCAGCGTCATAAAACATAACGTCCAGGCAGGGTTTAGAAATTCCAGAAATCAATGATCTAGAAGTGCAGTCCCCAATCTGAAGTTATGAAGTAAAATATGCGATAATTCATATGCATTGATTAACAGGAAAAAGCAGCTAAACTGACCAAATGTTCGACAAGAACACAACAGCTCAATCGTAATTCAATAAACAAAGACTAAAATAAATGATAAAGAATGAAGAAATAAAGAGGGTAAAGAACAATATTCAACCAAACGAAACAAACAGATACGTAATTGCATTTCATGATCAAGAGTGAGGGAATAACCTTCAAAGTACATGTAAACACCATCCTTTCTGCGCCACGGCTTGCGCTGGCGTACGATCACGGCGGGCAAGACCTTCTTCCGGAGATCGGGCTTCCCTTTCTTCACGGTCGCCATGACCATGTCCCCGACGCAAGCAGACGGCAAACGGTTAAGGCGACCCTTGATCCCCTTCACCGAAATGATGTACAGATTCTTAGCCCCAGTATTATCGGCGCAGTTCACTGTCGCCGCCACCGGTAGACCCAGTGACATCCGGAACTTGTTTCCGGCCGAACCACCGCGACCTGATCAAATTAACCCAACAATTAGTAGAAAAAGAAACAAGCAATCCATGAATTCGAGGCAAGCCAGCTCGTCACAAACTGCCATACCTCTCTTCGACATCTTCGATCACTGGTCTCTTCCCGCTTTCCTCGCTGCCAAGAGAATCGCGGCTCTTTTGTTGTTCATATACTAGGGTTTAAGGGCAAGTTAATGGGCCCGTGAATCATTAACACTCTGATCCGCGTTGGGCCCATGTACACTGTAATGGGCTCATTGGGTTTCTCCGTGTAAGCCCATTTTGTTCTCAATGTAGTTTTTCATTCTGACCCAGTTTTTTCTTATTATCCCTTTATCAGTTAGCGTTCTGTTCTCCCAACGTTTATCCATTAGTCACCTGACGAAAGGAGGAGAACGGAGCATTCGAACGGAAAACCATGGTAAATAGAGGAATATTGTAGTATTAACACGACAATATTTCTATATTTACTATTAGTTCCAGTTCTAATTATAAGACATTAATTAAGACCGAATGGAATACTGTTTTATAATTGTCGTATCTTAATCATATTAATGTCAAATGTTAAATTTACAAAAGTTGTACAGTTTGAATGTGCGAGGCCTCATCTAAATGTTTGTTACTAATGTTTGTTATTATTAACTTATAACAGTTTATTTGATTTTTATTTTTGTTATAAATATAAAATTCTAATCTATTTTGTTTATCATATTTATTCATTTTTTTAAGGTAGTTTTTATAATAATAATAGTTATAGCCCACTTAATTAAAAAAATATTTTAGAAAAAATAACATATGCTTATTACAAATAACTAACTTAATTAGTTTTTTTAATCTACTCAAATTAGTTTACTAATTCTTATATTAAGGATCAGATATAGTATTATTATTACTGCCTTCGGTCCTAATTATAAGAGCTAGTTAACTAATTTGAGGAAATCAAGGAAAAAATTTAAGTTAGTTATTGTAATAAATATATATTGTCTTTTCTAAACTATCATCACTAATCAAGTTTATTGGCTAGAATTGCTATTATTAGAGGGACTACCTTGAGAAAAATACATAAATATGAGAGACAAAGTGGATTGGGGTCTTATAATTAGGACCAAAATAAAAGTCAAACGAGGTACTGCCTCTGGTCCTTAATATAAGACATTGTTTGACTTTTATTTTGGTCCTAAATATAAGACCCCAATCCACTTTGTCTCTCATATTTATACATTTTTTTCTAAAGTAGTCATTCTAACAATGATAGCTCTAATCAATACACTTGATTAGCAAGGATATTTTAGGAAAGACAACACCTGTTTAGAACAAATAACTAACTCAACTTACTTCATTAATCTCTTCAAATTAGTCAACTGGCTCTTATAATTAGGATCAGAGGTAGTATTATATTAAGTACCAGAGGTAGTATTAGTTTATAAATTGCCGGTAAAGGGAAATTTTATCTCTAAATTGAGCTAAACTCGGATAGTGTATAATGTAATAATGTATATTCCCTTTGTTTTTCATAATTAGTGTACAGTCCCTTTCTATCAGTCGGCGCCGCTCGAGGTCAAGCTTGCAATTTGAACTTCTACTTGTCTTTCCACTCGGCGAGTTGGGGTGCTGTGCTGTGCGGCACCCTGAAATTACTCGACTCCTGCGGTGTTTTCTTTTTCCTCCCCTCTTCAAACGATATTAGGGCTTCTTTTTTTTAGTAAAATATTTTAAATTAGAAACGGCTTATAAGGCTTGTATTGAATTGTCTGTTGTCAGCCACGTTGGAAATTCAGTCAGTGCAACTATTTTTTTAAAGGCTTTTTTCCAGGGAAAAAGGGGCGAGGAACAGAAAGCAGACACTGGTTAGCATAATAATAGTAAGGATGTGTTTGGATTAGCGGTGGAGAAAGTAGCTTTTTTTTCAATCTGACTTTTCCAAAAGTCAAATTGAGTAAAAGTCAGATAGGGTAATGTGATTTATGTTTAGATTGGGTTTTAAAAAAAAGTCAGTTTGAGAAGCTGAAACTTGTTTGGATGATAAATGTAAAAGTAAGTTTGAATGTAAAATGATTTAAAAGGGTATGAATTCTATTAAATAGCACATATCTAATTCTATTAAATAGCACATTTCTAAAAATAAAAATTAGGTTAATTTTTTAAAAAAAATAGATAAAGTTACAGGTTAATTTTTGAGTCAAAAATTTTACGGGAGTTATTTTATGGGCCAAAAAAATTAATGGAGAAAGAAAATCCATATAAAACATTAAGAATTTATTTTTAATTCATTTTAAAATTTCAAAAAATAGATAAAGGGATGAGTAGAAAGCAAGATAAGAATAAAAGGGCAGGCTGGTCATTTTGCCACCTCACCGGACGCCGCACGCGCCACTTCCATTCTTTCAAGCATTAGATCACTCTTCCTTTCATTTCTCACCTGCAACGAGAGAGCACTAAGAATCAGAGGATTTGACGTCGGAGGAGTGATCGAAAGAGGATAATGTTGCATGCAGTTGTGATTTCCGACCAAGGTGAGTCCCTCAAGTCTTCCTCCATGCATCTTTGTTTTCTTCGCTGGGTGCTATTTGGGTTAGGATTGAACCGAAGAAAATCTGATACTTTTAGAGTCAGAGAGTGGGGAAAGGTAAGGAGGACGACATGAATGAGCTTCATGGGACGATGGATTGTTGGTTGTGGGGACTGTTTTTACGGCTTGCATGATTTTGCTGCGATGTGAGAAGTCTAAACGGTTGATTTCCCTGTTTCTCGTGTAGTTGAAGCACGTGCGGCGGGAGACGGCGACGACAACAGACGGCGACGCTGGAAGAACTGAACGAACAGAGGAAAGAACTGATGAGACGTTGGAAGAATGAACAACCGACCACACAAGAACCCGAACTGTTGAGACGGCGGGCACACGACGGGGATATGGCAGCAGACGTCGGGAGGAGTTTTTAGCTTCAGAGCGTCTTGTGCCTTCTGAGTGCGTGCGTGCGTCTTTTTTTTTTTTTGTCTTTGAGCTGAAGTGAAGTGAGAGAGAAAACATGCAGAGGGTCAGTTAGGTAAAAAAATTAATACACTCCAACAGTTTCTCAACCTCAGCTGCTCATCCAAAAAAAAGCTCCTTGTATGAACTTCTCTCAGAAGCCCATTTAAGCCTCACAAGTCAAATAAGGTAATCGCAGATCCAAACACTCAAAATCACAGCCACCCCAAAAGTCAGATTGGGACGCACGTTTGGGGCCCAAACGGACCCTAAAACAACAAGCAAGTTAAGTTGTAGCTGCATGTTGAAAGTTTGACGGCTTTTTTCCACGCGACGTTGCGAGCTAGCCTCCGCTCTTACACTCCCCCTCTTGGTGGTGGGTACTGTTTATCAAATCAAAGTATAACAAAAAAAAAAAAGAGAATACCCTCTGAGGAGGAAACGGAAAAGGAGGGGGGAGTCGCGCGCACACAAAAATATATATTGATTCATTTATTTTAATACCAGAACAAAAGTCCATTATATTTGGAACCAGTTTCAGTACTCATCTCTTTGATGAGTACTATAAGCTCATCAAATCTGAACAGTCTATATCTCATTTGAATGGTCCGGATTTAAAATCTTTAATTAATTTTTTTAAATAGAAAAAACTATTTTTTGAAAGAATGATAGTTAAGAGATCATTACTGTTTTAGATTTTATATATATTAAAATAATTATTTTGAATAAATAAAAAAAAAAAATCTAAACTACCCAAATAAGATATGGACGTTCAAATCTGATTAGCTTATGGTGCTCATCAAATGGATGAGCACCGAAACTGATTCCGTTATATTTTCATTTAGCATATGTTGACATTCATTATTGCCTTACGCATTAAATTAAAAACTCTGGAAAAATGAATTATTGTGCGGCCTAGAAGTATATAAAGCAACCACTTGCACATCCGAATTGGGGGAAGGTAAAACACTATCAAAAGGCCCAAAAAAACTCCAGTGACGCCCCCCAAAATGGCCAGTAACAGAGCCTGAGAAGCTCCCAAACAATCGAGCCTCTCCCAAAACCCATGGACTAACACAACTTTTTCGTTTTTCCCCTCAAATTCCCAAATGGGTATGATCAGAATATGTTGTCCTCTCCCCTCTCCTCTTCTCATCAGTGTTTTCTTGCTCCTCCTTCTTTATCTCACTTCGGCTGCAGATAACACAAACTTGGTGTACAAGGGATGTGCAGAACAAAAACTTCAAGACCCATCGGGGATTTACTCGCAGAACCTCCAAGCTCTCATGACTTCCCTGGTAGGCCAATCTGGGCAAAAGCCTTTCTCCTCTACAACATCCGGTGATAACCAGAACGCAATCATGGGTCTGTACCAATGCAGAGGAGATCTCACAAACTCCGATTGCTACAACTGTGTCAGCAAGATTCCAGACTTGCTCGACAAGCTATGTGGGAAAGTGGCAGCAGCTAGGATCCAGCTTGTTGGGTGTAGTATGAGGTACGAGATTGTTGGCTTCAAACAAATCCCTGAGACTCAATTGCTTTACAAGGTTTGTGGAAAGAAGGCGAAGGGAGATGGGTTAGAGCAGAGGAGGGAAGCAGCGTTTGGTATGGTGGAAAGTGGAGTGAAAAGTGGTTCGAACCTGTTTTACACAGGAAGCTACCAGTCCTTGTATGTATTGGGGCAGTGTGAGGGCGATTTAGCTAGTTCCGATTGTGGAGATTGTGTGAAAAGTGCAGAGGATCAAGCCAGGGTTCAGTGTGGCAACTCCATTTCTGCCCAAATTTATCTGCACAGATGCTTTATCAGTTACAGCTTTTACCCCAATGGAGTCCCAAGCAGATCATCTTATTCGTCTGGTAAATCAAAATATGAATATTAACTGTTATTATACTGACGCATATGTTAACTCGCATTTGTCTCAATAATTTAAATACTGGGAAAATGAGGAGAGTCTGAATCTATTGGGTTGATATTACTCCCAATTGCGGGTGATGCTTATATTCTTGTGTTTGATAGGATCAGGGACGGGACAACAACACACACAGAAGACAGTGGCTCTCGCAGTGGGAGGTTTTGCAGCTGTGGGCTTCTTAATTGCCTGTTTGTTATTTGTCAAGTCAGTGTTCAAGAAAAGAAGCACCAAGTACTGACGCTGAGTTTCACTGTGCATATTCTACTTCTCAACATATCATATGAGTATACTTTAGAGCCTTTTTGTGTAATTCTAGATCAAAACACAAAATCTTACAGTTTCCAATTGGCAGATCTTCTTCGAGCCACTTGTAAAAAGAAAGTGAACTGTCATGTTTTGTAAGTTGGATTTGACAGATTATAGTGTATTAAGGGGTGGGTGATGAATAATGAAGATCATTGAATAGTTCAGGAAAACGTACGCCTTTTTGTGTTGGCGCCTTCTCTCTGGAAGGTGGTGAGATCTTATTTTCTTGGTTATTAAGTAATGAGAAGTGCGCTTTAAATTAAAGAGAGGGGTGGGGGGATGGGCCAGTACGCCTTTCGCTTTATTTTTGGTTGTCATGAAATCACACCTAAAGTAAGAACAAAGGAGGAAAAATGAACATCGCTATCAGTATTATTAAAGACGTGATATGCTGAAAGTGTGCTGTTCATACTCCTTGGTCTTCATGGTTCGTGAAGTGTCCTTTAAAATACAAAATCTCTCTTATCATCCTGCCAGCAAGAAAAAGACAGTGATGAACGACCCAACTCGTACGTTCTAAAATATTGTGTAATGAATTCACGTTCAAATCATGGGCCGAGAAAGAGCTCCACCAGCATTCACTTCGCCAATCGAATGACTTTGTCATGATTTTAATAATATACTCCTCCAATCTTTAATATAAGATCTATTTAACTAATTTGATTAGATTAAAAAAGTTAGATAAGTAAGTTAATTATAATAAATATGATATTTTTTCTAAAATACCATAATATTTTTTCTTAATATCCTCCTTCCCTCTTCTACTTGATTATGGTTGATGAAATATCCATAGGAATAATTTTAAAAAAATTGATAAATATGAGAAATATCTTATATTTAGGATCAAAATCAATTTAACTATTAAGTCTTATATTAAGGACCAGAAAAGTATGTATTTATAAATCACAAACATCACAAGAGGCTAATTTTTCATCACATATGGACTAAAGTTTGAGCAAATCAACTTGGCAGTATTTTGATTAGAATTGTCTCAAAAATATCAGTAACGAAAAAAAGATTTATAAATCACGAACGCCGCTACAGCTTAATTAAATTTGATTTGATGTTACATGAGAAGTGAGCATTTTGTTGGGCGAGCCTCGAAGTAACTAATGCCCCAGTAGCCCAACGTGTCTTGCACTAAAACTCGAAAGCTGACATATAAGTACTGCGCTGAGAAACGCGTCAAAAGTTGACTCGTGATTTATCACACTATTTAACGTTGTTTTTGTTTTTTTTTGTTTTTTTGTTTTTGTAAGCAAAAGAAAACAGTCAGGCGCACTAGGCAGTAACTAGGACAGCGCAGAGCATCAGTAGAGACGCAATCTGAGATAAACGGTGGAACAGTAGAGAAATGGTGATCTCGGGGAGCTATGCTTAGACCCTCTTTTGCTAACAAATCTGCAGCAGCATTTGCCTCTCTTCTGCACCATCTAATACGAACTTGCCATTCTCGATCCAAGACGTTTCTGAATTCCCTGAACAGGTCTTCATGTTGGCCTTCCACCTCAGTTCGATTATTCAGTATTTCCACCACCTCCAAACAATCAGACTCTACAATAACACATCTGTGACCAGAGTCCCAGGCATGGGGGGAGTTCTTACGTTGAGCTGAATAATAATCCTTAGCCGAATCATGACCCCAAATCTGAAGCGGAGTGAAACATACAAGATGTCCACCGCCTTTATAAAACCATTACGATAAGAACTCATTGTCGTCTCTCATTAGTCAGTATACGTCATGGCATTAAAAAAAAAAACTTATGTACTCTTCCGGTCCTTATTATAAGACCCAATTTGACTTTTTATTTGGTCCTAATTATAAGACCCAATCCATTTTGTCTCTTATATTTATGTATTTTTTTTTCAAGATAATCCTTCTAATAATGATAGTTTTAGCCAATATACTTAATTAGTAAGGATATTTTAGGAATGACAACACTTATTTATTATAAATAACCAACTTAACTTACTTCCTTAATCTCCTCAAATAAGTCAATTGGGTCTTATAATTAGGACCGGAGGAGTATAATTTTGACCTGAAGCGGTTATTTATTAACACATCAATATACTAGTACACAATAAAATACATTGATAAACAAATAACCCGTTTATTAGACTGCGTATAATATACATATGCGGTGAAACCTGCATGACTATTTGCATATTTCCAGTACAGTGTTTTTTGGGCTGATCATGTGTCCAAGTGCTAATTGGACCACGTTTTTCAATTGGTCTTAATTTTATTCAGATTAAAAATATGAAAATCATTCATAAATACAATTTTGAAATTTAAAAGCTGAATGTGTCATTTTTAAATAAAATTTTATTTAAAAATTAACAATTAAAAGGCAGGGAAATAACCCAAAAATATCACTTAAATTTCAAAATAACAAATAGGTGATACTATCGTGTCGAAAATTTTATAAGAATAGTCAATGCTTTTATAAAAGCAGTCGGAAATTTTGAAATTCATTTTCCTTAAAAAATAATATCTAATTTAAATAACGTACAAATTAAAATATTAGTGCTCGTTAGTCGTTACCCAAGTGACGGGCAGCCGGTGAGGGGTTCTTTTTAGAATTAATGGTTCATGGAACCAAAAAGAGAGACCGGCTATCAACAACAGCAAAATTAATCCAAAACAAAGGGGTTGGGTTGCCCATTTTTTGGTTTTTGGATTCGACCCGTAAATGTTAAAAAAAAAAAGTTTGGTTTTGAGACCAATCTAATTTTAATGATTGCTTATATTTTGAGAAAATTTGATTGTCTCCAAGAGAATACGTGTAACTAAAAAGAAAATCTGACCAATTCCACTATTAGAAGATTCCCGAGGTACTATTCCGTCCCCTCTCTTTATATTAAACGACGAGGGAGTAAGTAATGCAAGTAATGCCTGGTATAATACGAATATAAAATTACTTTAAAGAAATGATCATCGCGTTATTATTTTATTATATTATCTAGTTTTAATCATAAGACCTCTAATCCTAATTATAAGATCTTATTCATAGATTACAAATAGGGTTTTATAATTAGGACGGGAGGTAGTGTATTATATATTTTAATGTTAAGTAATAATAATATACTACTTCCGGTCCTTAATATAAGACCTCGTTTGACTTTTTGTTTGGTCCTAATTATAAGACCCCAATCCATTTTGTCTCTCATATTTATGCATTTTTTTCCAAGATAATCCTTCTAACAATGATAGTTCTAGCCAATACACTTAATTAGTAAGGATATTTTAGGAATGACAACACTTATTTATTACAAATAACTAACTTAACTTACTTCCTTAATCTCCTCAAATAAGTCAACTGGGTCTTATAATTAGGACCGGAGGTAGTAATTATTAGGTAAATTAAACCGTTATTGATGCACTCTGCAGTGTGTAGTTAGTTTTTTTTTTTTTTTTTTAGAATACGGATGCGCTCATGTCGGAGTTAACCCACACACCCCGTGAGGATTTTTGCGCAGCAACAATCGGAATGCTTGCAAAATGGAAAGCTCGAATAATCTCATGTCGTTTACCTTCGAGATATAAACGACGCCTCAATGCGACGCGAGTTTATCGACTTCGTCATGGTGGTGCCTCGTGCCTTCTTGTACACGTAACTAATAATTTCGAATTTTGAATTGCATCTGATAGTCAGGTACTCTATCAACAATCAACAAATAAAACAAGATTTAGAACAAAAGGCACAATGATTTTAAATAAAATGGTTAATATAATACTCCTTCGGTCCTAATTATAAGACCCAATTGACTTATTTGAGGAGATTAATGAAGTAAGTTAAGTTAGTTATTTATAATAAATAAGTGTTGTCATTCCTAAAATATCCTTGCTAATTAAGTATATTAGCTAAAACTATCATTATTAGAAGGATTATCTTGGAAAAAAATGCATAAATATAAGAGACAAAATGGATTTGGTCTTATAATTAGGACCAAATAAAAAGTCAAATTGGGTCTTATAATAAGGACCGGAGGAGTACTACTTCTGGTCCTAATTATAAGAGCCAGTTGACTAATTTGAGGAGATTAAGGAAGTAAGTTGAGTTAGTTATTTATCCTAAATAGGTATTGTCTTTTCTAAAATATCATTACTAATAAAATGTATTGACTAAAACTATCATTGTTAGAAGAGCTACTTTGAAAAAAAATATACAAATATGAGAGACAAAGTGGATTAGGATCTTATATTTAGGACAAAAATAAAAGTCAAACAGGGTTTTATATTAAGGACCGGAGATAGTATTTAGTCTTCCAAATTTATTCTTATTTTAGTTTTGGTCCCTCGAGTTTCAAACCATAAGTTTTTGTCACTCTGAGGCAAAATAATCAAAATTTTTATTGAATTATTATGATTAGTGTTTCAAACGGAAAGAAATTTAAAGAATCAAAATATATGATTTGAAACTTCATGATCCAAAATCAAAATAAGAAGAAACTTGAATGATAAAAAATTGTATTAACCCTAAATAAAAATAAAAGTTCAAACTGCAGTAATAGAATAAGAACAGAACTTATAATAAAAAGCTGAATTAATACTTTTTATGGAAACAGAACAAGAAAAAGCAAGCACAACACGTCCTTCAAAGTTGCTGCTGCTGCAGGAGGCTCCTTCCTATTGATTAAGTTTCAAAGTTTTCCCACAGAAGGCTAGATTCAGAAGTTGGAACTGGATATGCAAGTGGAGACAGTTAGTTTGACCCGATATCGTCCCGGACACAGTGAAATGAAAAGTCCAGGCTGCGAGGTTTTCCTAATTACCACAGTCAGTGAAACGAGACTATAACTGCTTCGTTTGAGGGAAAAAGGTCAAAATGGTATTCAAAATGCGTACTTGACAAACTAACAAAGATGTTGCAGGTTTTGTTGATAAACAAGATTTCCACATTATTAATGTTTATATTAGTTTATTTTAAATAATTTTATGTTATGCGAGGTAGCCATATAACAACGAGTTTTGTCGGACAAAGGGTATAATACTTTTTTTTTTTAATTTTTAATTTGCTTGCCGGATTTTCTTTTTGTTTCTCTTTTGTTCTATCAACAGAGATACCGGGCTTTCCAAAACACGCAATGTTTCACGTTTTATGTAGAACTTGAGGTAAGCCATGTCATGCCCACCCACGCGTGAACAGTATAATTTATTATTTGTTCCGTCTGGTTCGATAAATTGTATTTGGATTCCCTATAATCTAGATATAATATCCTCTTCCAAGCGTTTGGTTGGTTTATTTAGCATCAGGGTTGCATCATATAAGAAAACAAGGACTACACTTCTAAAAATGAAAAATGAGGATTACAACACGTGAGAGCTAATAAAAATTCATTATTTGCCTTACTAATGAACTGGGCACCTCACTGGTCTTCAATTCCCCGTTTATGTGTTGATAGTCACTTGATTTATAAGTTGATAACCATAAAATCATGAATTTTTAAGAACCATAAAATCTATCACTGACAAAACGTTTAGCAATCAAAAGAGCAGTAGGAAGCTGCATATTAAGAGGCAAATATCTCTCTTTATTTATAAAAATCAATTTGGCTCTATTTGTGATTTCAGAAATTGAAAGTGCAAATAGCTGAAAACTCATGAAAAAATTGATTTAGAAATATGACCAATTGACTCAGAAACTTCATCATTACTCCTGGTTTTAATTATAAGAGCTAGTTGATTAATTTGAGAAGATTAAAGAAGTAAGTTGAGCTAGTTATTTGTCCTAAATAGGTGTTGTCTTTTTTAAAATATCCTTGCTAATCAAGTATATTGACTAGAACTATTATATCATAATGACTACTTTGGAAAAAATGTATAAATGTGAGAGACAAAGTAAATTAGAATCTTATATTTAGAATCAAAATAAAAATCAAATAATATTTTATATTGAGGATCGGATGCAGTATTCCCTTAAGCTGAAGTAGCAGACTTCACAGGGGAGGAGAAGAATAAAAGGAATTTGGCAAGGGAGGAGAAGAATAAAAGGAATTTGGCAGGCCGCCTGCTGCGGTTCAATGAAGGCGTGAAGGGAAATTAAAGAATGAAAAAGGGAAGGCACGCATGACTGCATTTTCTTTGTTGGTGCGGGATAATGGGATGAAGATGCCTATTTCTGCCATGGATAAATGATTTTATTTAAGGTCATTTTGTCCTTTCAACTTTGTTTCTTTTTAATTAAATATAAATAATAAATTTAATTTTACCGTTCTTAATGTGGTACCAAACAATTTCTTTGTAATTATCATTACATTATATTCCTAACCATTATATCTCATTATATTCTCACTCATTGTGCGACCCAAACGGGCATCTCTGATACACAGAGTTACATAATATTAAGAAAAAAGTTAGATTTGTTATTTATAATAAATATATTTTAATTTTTCTAAATTAAGATATTTAATCATATATATTAAATTTGTCACACAATGAGAACCTTCTTAATATGCACAATTTATTTTTTTTTGAAAAAACACCTATAAAATTTGAAGATAACATAAAATGGGAATTTATATTTAATATTGGATTTGACCTTCAACAAATTTTTTAATCGAAAATAAGAGGGAGTATTATAATTTTTTTTTGCAAGAAAGTTCATTATAATTTTATGTTATTTTCAAATTATATATTTGTTATAGCATCATAAAATAATGGGCACTCTTTAATTTTGAAGGTTAGTACTTTTTTTTCTGTCCCCAATTTTAAACGTGGAAAATATATAAATGGGCCATCTAGCTCTATTAAATCGTAACCGTATATCTTCTTGCAAAGAAAAAGAATCCGTAGATCTAATCTGAAAAATTATCCATTGAACCGAATCCATCTCACCGCTGATTAGAGGGTTACTCACACGGGCAACGGTCCCGATTGGGAGCCCCTATGGGCTCTCCGACACCCAGTCCAAGGGTTGAGATCTCGTGCGGTAATCCCTTGCGCGATACACTATAAAATAATGGCGAATCCTGAACCCCACCACAGACCTCCATCTGCAGCAGAATCCTCACTCTTCCAGTTTCACCTTCCGCTCCATCTCTATCTGCCCGCGCTGATCTATTTGAGATTTGCTCACTTGCCTCCTGTGTTTCTTGGATCCCTCCCTCCCTGACGCATCTTTAAGTACTCAGAAAATATTAATTTCGAGCTGTTGGTCGAGGGGCAGAGGGCTTTTTGTTGATTCGAAGCCCTACCTTTCCTTGGACATTTAGGGTTTCAGTTACTGAGCCTTTTTCTGGATCTGCTACCGGGTTCAGACTTCAGAGGCGTAAGAGTTCTCTATCTGCACTTCATGCTAAACTAGAAAAGCATAGCAAACCAGAGATTCAAAGGGAACTGAAAATGGCGTATCCCGGTTCTGTTAGTGCTGCCCAGGTATTGTAGTTCGCAGCCGTATTAAATCCATGCATAGGGATGCTTGTATGAATATCTGATTTGACCTCAATGGGCGTTTGTATGGGTGGTTTCAGGTTGGGTCGTACTTTGTTGGGCAGTATTATCAAGTTCTTCGACAACAACCCAATCTTGTTCATCAGTTCTATTCTGAAGCTAGCTCTATGATTCGGGTCGACGGGGATTCCAGTGAAACAGCCAACGATATGCTGGTAGATATTTTGGGAGCATATTTTTGTTAAATTATGTCTAGTTTCCTGTCTTGGTTAATGCCTAATGAATTCGATTTCCTTAGCTTTTCTTATTCGTATGGCCAAAGGTTATTAGTCCTAAACATACTTTGGGGAAAAATCCACGAGTATTCGAGCGGGCTAAATCATTGTTGGTTAACTGATATCTCAGATACTCCATCATCAAAGTTGGTTTCAACATTTTTGTCCATGCCTGAAATTTTTGAATTCCAATTCTTCTATCTGGGGTCTTATGTTGCATTTTACAAATTCGTGAAAAGAAACTAAATATTTGTTTGACGAACACTCTATTGAGCATCCGTTACCAATCTTAGGGTGGTCATTTCCATCAAGGCCTAACACGCAAATATTTCAGAGCTCTTATTATGATATTATCCTCCATATCGAATTTGGCTTGTCAGTGTCAATTTTATTGGGGCTATCTTTGTTAGCCACATGAGAATTGTATGGGCACAAATCGAAACCTTGCATTGTTGAGGCTCATCCAATAGAAGGTACTGATGTAACGGGGCACAATTTCAAAATTTCAATTATTAAATTGGATTTTCTTTCCCAGTTGAGTGAGATTCAGCTCTTAATGAGGAATAACGAGGGATACTGAAAGTCATTTTTGTCGAATGTGGTGGGCTGCTGTGGATAACACTAGCTCTGATTATATGTTGCCTAAAGTGCAACAATGTAGCTCATACGCTTGGGAATGATTACAAGGAGATAGAATGAGGTGTTCGCAGAGATGTAGGCTAATGTGGATAATGCCTATTTTGGATTGTATGTTGCCTAAAGTGCAATGACGTTGCTTATACGATTGGGACTTATACGATTGGGACTACGATTGGGACGATGAAAAAAGGAAGGGGATGGGGTATTACAAGTATGTTTCTTTGACACCTGTGGTAAAGCTGTAATCAAACGTTGTTGTATGTATTGGGCTCACGTGGATGTCCCCAGTTTTGGATTATATGTTGCCTAAAGTTCAACAACGTAGCTTACACGCTTGGGATGATGAAGAAGAAAGAGCGAATGGGGTGTTTACAGGCATGTTTCTGTGATGGATGATAAAGCTATAATCAAATTGGAGAGTTGAAGTTAAAACTAATTGAAAAGGTGAGAAGATACAGGGAAGATTTGGGAGGCCATAAAACCCACATCTCTACAATGATGTCTCATCCCTGCTCTGTGTTGTAAGTATGCCATTTTTCTTTGCTGGAGGAATTCCATCCAAGCATATGTAGAGGCATTTGTGGAAAGGTGCATATGTAAGGCAAGAAGACTATTTGTGTACCGTTGAAAATAAAGGACTGGCTGTATCCTTTGAAAACAACGGGTCAAAAATGTAAACTAATTGATAGGGTGTAAAAATCTGTATAGGAAATTTGGGGAGAATATACTTGTTTATCTCCTGTGCCTTAATGACTTTCACCATTCGTAGTACAAGAATCATCGAGAAATTTGAGCAAAGTAAGAGCATAGTGTCTAGAACAAAGAGCGGGTTGTATTCTCATGCTCCGTTATTCCCTAGGTCCTGGAGTGCTAACTTTTCATTTGATGTGAGGCCTACTTTTTCTATCTTCTATCGACATGGTCGATGCTTAGGTTAAACAGCCTTGGGCATGGTTATATTGCGGGGCTTTTTCCTGGTAGGTGGCAGCAACAATGCTGTTAAGTACAGATTTCTCGTTAGCCAAAGACGCTGATACGTAGATGTTGTTAATTTAATGTAATGTGTGTGACCTTAATTGGCATTCAAATTCCACTGTGCGTGTGTGGTTTTTTTTTTCTTTCTATAATTTATTTTTTTAATTTTTTTTCCTGATAAGTTCACCAATGAATGACGAGTTTCATTTCTTCTGTGTAGGACATTCATGGACTTCTCATGTCATTGAATTTTAGTTCAATCGAAATCAAGACAATCAATTCTCTTGATTCTTGGGATGGAGGGGTGCTTGTAATGGTCTCAGGTTTCATCAAGATGAAGGACATCAATGGGAGGAGGAAGTTTGTTCAATCCTTCTTTCTTGCACCTCAGGAGAAGGGTTACTTTGTACTGAATGATATTTTTCATTTTGTTGATGATGGAGTGGTGTTCCCAAATCTGGTACCAGCAGCATCAGAAAAGAGAGACAAGCAACTGAATGTGTCGAATTCTCTTGCTGAACCGCCTGGTAATTGACTACTGAGGGATTGCGCAAATCATTCATTTTCTAAAGTTGTTTTACTCTAAAATGGACTGATATAGGTTGATATTGGATGGATCATATAGTACTTATATTTATTTAAATGGTTTTTTCTACTAGTCGGTGTTGCATAACAGTTTTGCTAGATTATTGGTTCATCATATTTACACTGCAATGTTTAGATTAAATTACGGGTTCTCTCAGTACATTTAAATTTTCAGATTATTGATTTTTTCCGCAATTTTTTTAATTTATGCTAAGAATCTGTTTTCTGATACGGATTTTTTTTTTTTTTGTTTAAATCTTTAATTTTAACAGCTTCAGACTATGATTTGGAAGAAGAAGCTCAGGAATATGTTAACTCAGTTCACATAGAAGATGATCCTGTGGACAAGTATAGTCTTCCAGAGCAGCAGCAACAGCAACAGCATCTTCAAGAAGATCTTGAAACTGAAATTGTTGTGGATGAAACTCCTATAGAGGAGGCATCTCCATCCATGCAAAACGCTGGGCAAGCCATCCGTGAATCCCCTGCTGCTCATGTGGAAGAACCTTTGGAGGAGCCTCCTAAGAGAACTTATGCATCTATAGTATGTATTTTTTTCACTATTTGATTGTTGTGATCTTTTTTTGCTTAGTTTGCTGCCTTTTCATTCTATTCTTCGTTTCCTTATATAACTTGTTATAGCATATTCTTATGGTAGTTAAGGAAATGGTTGCTGCAATCATTTAAGGACCTGGTTTTAGTTGAATGGATATGATGTCTTTGAATTAGAAGTCAGGTTTTGGGAAGCTTTGCTTTTGTTGGCTTTCCATATTGGAATCTATCACATAGCTTGTCACCAAAATTTTAGTTTAGTTGCATTTGTCTACTGTTGTCATCATCCGACGTCTTCAGTTTATTACCTTTAAGTTATTCCTTTATCAAGCCTGCCTGCTGCTATCCTTTTCTTAAGATGCCAGATCAATTGCAGCTTATGGTATGGAGGCAGGAAGCTTAATGTCTCTTTGGTTTATTTGTCCCCCTTTCTTTTGTCAAAAGTTAATTATATTCTTGATTAATCTTATGGGGCATAAAGTATTAGGAAACTAATGCTAACAATCTTTTGGATTTGGGAGTCTTCAAGAAACAAGTTGGAATTGTGGATGTGCTTAAGTTTAAATTTCTTGTTAACAATTTCTTTTCCTTTAAGTGCCATGTTTGCATGCAGAACACATACTTCAGGTTTTTGTAGGTTTTTTGTTGTTTTGTTTTAATTTGAATATATTGCGGTTGAATTGCAGTTGCAAACTAAAGGGCAACCTGTGCCATCAGCCATTCAGCAACAATCCTTTAAAACTGCCCCAACTGTCTCAGAGTCGAATCATGTAGCACAGCCTGCCGTTCAGCAGTCTAGCTCTGCATCCCTTAATGTTCCTGAGTCGGGGGTTGATGCAGCAGAGGAAGGCTATGGACTAGAAGAAGAAGGTTTAATTATTGATTTCTGCTTCCCTAACTCTTCTCTCTCTTGCACATCCTTTCAGCAAATACTAATTGATATATTAGCTAACTGATATGCATTTCCCCCGGGAATTTGTTTGATCTGTGCACGAGTATGTTACTGACTACAGTCTGTATAAATGATGATACAAAGTTTATTTTCTTTCTCTGTTTTCCCTTGATTTACTATTAGGTTGAGGTCCTTGTATTGTAATCAGTTTGTGAATGTTCTAATACAAATGCTTATATTTTCGTAATGATTTTTTAGGTTTGACTAGCCTGAGACATGGGAGGCTATTTGGCACACATTTCTTGATCTTTAAGAGTGTCAGAGTATACATTCTAGTATTTTTAATTGTAAATTTCTTTTTTTGGGGGCTCCACATTGGAAACTGCATTTGCGTGAAGGGTCATTTGATTGGAAGATTGGGGAGGAAAGGAGAAATGAGAGCACAGAAAACAAGATCATTTTAGGCATTGTTAATATTAATAGGCTCTTGTTATCAATACTCAACAGTTTTTGTTATGCAGTGTTACTGTTTATTAATTTAGTAAGGATGTGAGGGCCATTTAACAATTCCTTTTCCATGCCATATTTAACAATTCCGTAACAGTTGCATCATGAGATTTGACACTTGTGATGCTTGAGTGCTCTTTAATCTTGAAATGTGAGATTGATTCTTGGTCTATGACCCCTGTAGGTGAAGTAAAATCTGTCTATGTGAGAAACCTGCCAGCTAATGTTACTGAAGCTGAGATTGAGCAGGAGTTTAAGAATTTTGGCAGAATTAAGCCAGATGGAATATTCATTAGAGTTCGGAAGGTAATTTTCATTTGTTCATGAAGCTGAATGTCTTTATGCCAACCCATGAAAAGAGAACGGCTGAAATGAATATTGGGTTTGCAGGAAATTGGAGTTTGCTATGCGTTTGTGGAGTTTGAAGACATTTTTGGTGTTCAATCTGCACTCCAGGTTTGAACTGATATTTCCCCATTACCCCTTTTTGTTTTTGATTTGATAGCTTAATTAACTTAGAAAGTAAAAAAGGATCCAGAAATTAAGATTTTATATTTGTTGGTGATTTGCTTGAACCTGTTATCTCTGACGACCAAACTACATTATTTCATATTTTCCATTCGATTCCTTTCCTCTAATCATCTTTCTGGTAAGTGAATCGGTCATAAAGAATGTACTTAAGGCAAATAATGATGAAGCCACTGCTTGTCTTCTGCTAATAAGAATCCACGTACTTCATTGGATTGTGTGTTTTGGTGGGAAAATTTAGCCCAGATTTCTTATCCTTTTCTCTTTTTGTCATCTGTTTTTTGATTCATTTTCCAATTTTAGGGATGGCTGTATGGTTTAGCATCTTTAACATTCTAGTTGTAATAATGGCTATCTCTATATTAACTCAATTTGGACTTTGTTTAGTTATATATTTGTCTTAATGTAAGTACCTTGTTCCTGTAGGCTTCTCCCATACAGTTAGCTGGAAGACAAGTATACATTGAGGAACGGAGACCAAACAGTGGCAGTACTGCTCGGGGAGGAAGTAATGTCCCACTTTCATTCATTATTCATTTCTAGCTCATTCTAAAGCCTCAATAATCTTGTACCTTTTGGGGTTGTGGGTTTTAGCTGATAAATATTTTGTTTCAAAGTGTTGAATGAGAAGCATTCTGACGTGTCTAGAGTTTATTCTTAATTTCTTGATTATGATGGTATATTTGCATTTGCAAGCTCTACAACAATCTTGTTGGTTGATTTGTCTTAGCATGCTTAGCTAATGGTCAATACTGGATTTCTGAGGGTGTCGTCTGCAACATTCAGCACATTTTGTCATCTGAATTCGGGCTGAGTGCAATACATTAAGTTTTTCAGTTCAATCTCGCGTCTTTTATCGTTAACGCATACACTCTGATGAAAGCTTAGTGGTAAACCTTATTCATGATGAACTCTCATTGAGTGTTTTCTGTAAGTCTGAAATTAGGCATGTGTTCTGACCAGTGACTGAAGTTTTTTTTTTTTTAATTTTTTTTAAGTATTAAAAATAATAAATAAAATTTTCCTATCCTTGTATTGTCACCGTTTTGCTATCGGCTTTGGTAGAGCCACTATTTTCTGCACCTCTGTGTGAGTGATTTAAATGTGACAACTCTACTGAGTATGAAAGGTGGTGTGCTATTGTAGCGTTCTTGGGCACAGTGGTGCTTTGGGAGACTTATACATGCTTTTTAATTTTTTTGGTGGTGCCGTTGCATGTCCCAGAAAGTGTGTTTTGGGTCATTGTTAGATGCAAGGATGTTAGGGTGTGGTAGTGACTGCAATTTATATAATTTATGGTTGCTGTAACTGGAATTTCATCATATATAGGCTTGTGTTGGTATTGAGAGTTTGTAATCTTGATGTTGGCTTTTGTTGGGGAGGGGGGTTGTTTTCCCTTTCTTTAGGTCTGTACTCATGGTCCCTTGAGGGAGCTCTGCTTTCAGATATGAAAGGGGTTTGGAGAGCGATTGTATCATGAGTTATTTGTTTATAATTGTTATATTTGCTTCATGGCAATGCAATAATTTAACTTCCAATTATCATCACCCTCTCTTGTTTCATGAACTGTCTACCATGTTAGTAGAATCGTCAGATAACGCTGATACGGAGTCTTGTGTGTGCATTTTGCTTGGTTTTGTTTGTCATGTTTTTTGATGGAAATAGAGAAAGGCTCGGATAGTGGTTATATTGATAGAAAACTTATGTATTAAGCAGGAAGGGGAAGAGGCCGAGGCAGTTATCAAACAGATGCTCCAAGGGGGCGTTTTGGTGGCCGGAACTCGGGCAGGGGAAGTTTTCAGGATGCTGGTGACTATAGTAGACCAAGAGGCGATGGTTATCTGCAACGTGGTTCACGATAAGGAAACTGCATTGAAGAGAAACAGCCATCCATGAAGATCCTGTTGAGAGGATGCTTACAGTTGCTGAAAACCGAGCTTGACTTGCGACATGAAGCTCAGTTTTTTTACTTTTTGTTGGGGGGGGGGGCGGGGTTATGAAAAAGAACATTTTGGAGTTAAAGCATTTGAGACTTTAAGATTGGCTTGTTCTGCGAGTTAGATCAGTAGTCCCCTTGAATGCTTTTTTATAATGCCATTCGGGTGGGAAATTTTGTGCATTTGTAGCCCGATGTGAGGGATTGTGAAGCTTTCCAAAGGGAGAGAAAGGTCTTTTAAGACCAAGAACTTCGTTTGGACATCAGTAGTGGTTGTGATGATATGTCATGTGTTACAATGTATTGTGTTTCTTTTACTCAAATTTGATGAAGACTGTTGCAATTTGATTTAGTTGCCAGGGAGTATTATATCTGAGTACTTCCCGCTAATAATTCTTTTCTCCCGAAATAAATGCATGCAAATGGAGTCCAAGGTTATTTTCGACAAACCAGTGGATAAGTTTCATGCGTTATCCAAAATGTCAAGAATATTTTTATGAATGTAATTTGCTTTATTGTAATTTTCATTAAAATAATTTAAAATTAAATTTAAATTAGTTTAAATGAGTTTTTGGTTAAAATTAAGAAAACGAGATTTTGATGACCGCCAGTGTCACGGGATATCCCTTTATACGCACGCACGCGCACACGAAATCTATGAAATAAAGAATGAGAGAAAAATAATGGCAGTGAATGACAAACAATTGCTCACCAATAATAGTTCAAGAAATGTTCTATAAATTTCTTTTAGTAAATAAATATTTTGGTTGCATACAAATAAACTACTTGCCATATTGAAAAGGGAAATGACATGTCGCATCGAAAAGGAGAAAATCATGGTTAGGTTTTAAAAGTAAAACCGACAATTTTTTTTAAAAAATTGTTACAAATATTAACTGAAATAATCATAGAATAAATTTTTTTAAAAAAATTGTTACAAATATTAACTGAAATAATGATAGAATAAAGTATTTAAGTTTTGAACTGTAATTTTTTTACAACTAAGATTCTCTTTATAATTATCTGAATTGATATTTATGACGCTTTTCTTAATTTTTTTTTTTTAAAGAATCTAACGGTCATTATTATTAATTTAGCTTGTTGGACTCAAATGGGCGTCTAAACTTTTTTGAAATATTGTTTTCACTTATGCTCTTATGGATAGACAGTGATGATCCGATCCAATTAATCCAATTTAAAAGCAGAAGGGTTGTTACCCAAAAAAAACAAAACAAAACGAAACAAAAGGGCAAAGAGGTTCAGAGAACAGTGAAGTAACGAAAAAAGCCCTAAAAAGGTTGGACTGACGGACGGAGAAAAACCATTTTGTTCAGGGCGTGTCGTGTCACTCTTATAATCCGCACAGTTGACAGCAAGAAAATCTCTACTGTGGGGGACAGATCTCAACCAAGATCGAAGTGTGGAATGTTGGTTAAGCGGTTGAGTTCCTTCCTCAGAAGCTTTTCAAAACCTCAGATTTCCAGGTTAATTCCCTATTGATTCTTGCAGCATTTCATTGCGCAAGGGCTTCCTGTTTCTATCCGTAAATATTGATTCCTGTGACTGCTTCTGGATTTTTGTTCTTTTGTATTGTAACATTGAGCATCCTGGTTCTGTTAGAGGCTATATTAATTAAGGTGTGAAAATTAATGATTTTGAGGGTCGTAAGATGGGCAGATACCCTCAAATTGTTTTAACCATCACTGCTACGCTTGAATCCTGGGTATTAGAGCTCAACAAATTATTGAACTCTCCAACTTTTTGCTAAGCAGAGTTGGGGAATTGCATCAACTGGTAGTTAAGGCAGTGGATAGTGGAGGGAGTTCCGACGGCCCCTGATGTGAGACTAGAGCCATGGAATTGGTAGCTCAACAAAATTTGGACTTGCTAATTTTGTATTTTTGCCCCAAAACGTTTACACCGCATAGCAGTTATTTTGGTCAAGGTGAAATCCAAAATCGAGAAAGCTGTTTGATTAAATCAACAAGGAAATCAACACCAGTTATCTTTTACTATCAAATCTCTCTCAGATGAAATCAACTAAACATACAAATTGAGATTTTTCGGTGAAAGAAGACTTGGCAAGAATCCCTTACTGTTACTTTTTGAAAATTTGGTGATCAATATATGAACGGAATGGTCCTTCTTGTGACTATGACTTTGCAGGTCCATAAAAAATGTAGAAGAGGAGGAGAGCAAACCTTACGTTCGTAAGGCAGTTTCATTTGTTTTGATTACCATTACTGGTGGAGTTGCTCTTAGTGCGCTGGATGACCTTGCTATCTATCGAGGCTGTAGTAGGTATTTGTTGTTGTTTATTTATTTTTCCAAGCTTTGGTATTTGTTGTTATTCTTAAATTGAATGTAATTTTCTGCGTTTAAGAGTTCAATAAAAGCAACTTTAGTCTTATCCATAAGCATCTGGCGGACATGATATGGCTAATAAGAACCGTTTTTCCATGTTGTGTAGTGTACAGTTTAGACCTAAGTACAAAATAGGCCTCACAATTCAGTGCACATAGTGATGGCTATCATCCTACCTTTATTACATTTGGAGAAGGTTGTTCGCTGTTGGTTTTAACTGGAAACTGAAGCTGGGCCAGTTTATTTATGCCGCCTGTAAATAATACTAGTAGTATTACAGCCATCTCTTGTTAACATTTAAGATAAGGGAAGGAGTCTATTGGGCAAAAAATTGCGTGCAGATAAGTTTGGAAGACTCATTAAGTAATTCTGTCTTTCTCTAACTTTAGATATTGGATGCTCAAGCTACGTCAATACTTCTGTGTGTGACTGTCCCCCTGAAATTCTGTGAGCCTTAGCAACTTTTAAAATTGTTTGTGGGGAACTTTGCAGCAAGGCTATGGAGAAAGCGAGCAAGAACCAGGCGATGATAGAGGCTCTTGGGGAACCAATCGTTAAAGGTCCATGGTACAATGCATCTCTTGCAGTAGCTCATAAGAGGCATTCTGTGTCTTGCTCATTTCCTGTTTCGGGGCCACAAGGCACTGGGTTGTTACAGCTGAAGGCAGTTCGTAATGGAGGTGAGCAAAGTAAATGCTTGTTTTTATCACATTACATTTTTTTTAGTATCAAACAAAGGGAAGAAGATGATGCGTGCTATTTCTCTTGCCAGTGGCCAGTATGAGAAGGTTTGTTTTGACCATTTAATGGGTTTGGTTGAACAGATGATACCTGGTCTTCCTTTTTCCTTCCTCGTGATTGGGAGATTTTAATCATGGACGCTCTTCTGCATGTACCTGGAAATGATGAAAAGCGCCAAACGTTGCGGATTGATCTCTCTGAAAGGCTGCCTACTCCATGCACTGCATGCACCGAGCGCACACCATGTATCGCACAGAACGCAGAAACAAATATGACCACTGAACAATAATAATATTACTAATTCCGGGAATATACGATTTTTGGAAACCAGGGGATATCAATATTTGTTTTTGCTTCCCTGAAGGAATAAATTTCGAAATTTTCTTCTTGGTGCGAAATATTTTGATATAATTAGCTATGTTATTTTATTACAAAATGGCTCTTGTATTTAGGACTGAAAAAATATTTTATAAATGCGTGGCATGTATTGTGATCTCTGATTGGTCGTCTTGTCTGATTGATCTGTTCTCCGTTAAACAAATGGACAACGGAAGAGGATGGTGATCGACATTCAAAGTCAAACTGCCGTCAATGCTGTGGATCGTATCCGACCGTTTTGTTTTCTCCGTATGAGTATGAATGAATGCTGATGAGCTTATAGGATGCTTCGTTCTAATGGATGCTGAAAGAAATTAGCTGATTAAAATCATGATTCCACATTGACGTGGGGCTGTTAATGGCAATGGAACTTATGGAAGTGTGGAATCCAGTGCGGCGGGGGAGCACGGTGGCACACAGTATGATTTTGGAGGGTATGGAGGAGGAGGCAACGTGTGGTAGAAAGTGTCTGCTGGGTAGCGGACATAGTGGAGGGAGGTTTCATCACGAACTTTGTAAGCTGAGCTGTTACACGGGGACGCCACGATCATGACTCATTCATTACTCATAGGCGCTCCGCTTTCCGAGCCGTGTGATGTCTGGTCCCACCCTTGTCGGCTTGTCGGCGGGTACCGCGACATTTGGTTTCCAACTAGCAAGTTCGCTTTCCCCCAACTCATATTCCTTTGTCTTTGTATTTATCCCCAAGGGGCTTGGATAAATCAGAAATATGCTGCTTCTTTTTTTTCCTCCAATTTTTGAGCTGAATTTTAATCATTTCTTATGTTAAACATAAAACGATGTTCATTTATAAATAACACTCCAACAGAGAGGAAAAGCTATAAAATAAAATTTGGAGCTGTCGAAACGATGAAACTGGTGCGCAGCGGAATGAGAATTATCTGGGGTGCAAAGGACGCAAAAACGTCTAGAAGAAGGAGAAAAGTACAAGGTTTGAGGAGACATTGATGGAGGCGCACAAACCAGACATGTGGGTCACACCGCAATCACTACCCCTTCTTTATCACGGCACCTATCCTTCCTCCTCCCCCCCTTTACCGTCACAACAACACACCTAACCTCACCATTTATCCTTTCTTTTCATTCACCGCTTCGCCAAACTCCTCCAAACGCACTAGCCCCATACCTTCTTCTGTGTCCGCCCTCCCACTAGTTGTCTTAATTCCTTCTTCTTTTAGTTCGTCTTCTGCGGGCTTCGGAACAATTTGTGATGCAGGGTGATTCTTCTCCGCGCTCGATGCTCACGGAGTCTAAAGAGGATAACTTGGTCCTTTCTTCTGAGGATTCGTCTTGCCCTGATGAGTCCGAGCTTGAATTGGGTCTTGGCTTAAGCCTTTCTCATCCTCGACTCAAGTCTCAGCCTCCTCCAACGACTCAGTATGCTAGAATTTTGACTGCTATGGATTTTTCTTCCTCAGCCTCCTCCTCCGCCTCCTCTTCCTCTCCTAACGCGACAGCTGGCACCAAGAGAGCTGCTGATTCTCTTGTCGCTTCAAACGGTCCTAGGTAAATACATAGCCTTCAGATTATTTTCCCCTATCATTTGTTAGTTTTTCTACTTATGGATCCACTCTTTTTATGATCTTAAAATAATAGATTGATGGTGTTTTGGTGATATATCAAACTAGGATTTTTACTGCATTTTTTTCTCGAATACCAGTGAATTTATTGTTGCTACTGGTTCCGGTGAGTCAAATTCTTGGTAATTCACTTCTAATATTGCATCGCAATGAATGTTTACCTGATTTGGAGTTATAATTGTGCTTGGGACTTTAACATTTTATTTGCTGATATGAACTTAACAAAGTATTACTGTATCAATCTATCCTAAGAAAATGAATTTGAAAAATGAACGGGCGAAGGGGTAACTCTGAAATTTTACTCCTAATCTTTTATTTACAAGAGCTCCTGCTCTTTTCCTCCCGATTAAAAGCTGGAAATTTAATTTTATGCTCAAGAATTATGTTACGATGTCTATCAATTTTGCCTCGTGAGAATTATTTCGTGTTCTTATTGCCACAATTCTTTAGAGGGTTTAGCAAATCGTGACCTTTAAGAAACCTAAATTCGCTGTCGTGAAGGTAAAAGCCTGGGGACATTACAATTCAAATCCATTGGGTTTAATAAATAGGAGAAACATATGTCATGGCGTCTCAATATTGGGACAGTCATGCATTTTTGAGTAAAAAGGATTGTTATTTCACAACTGAAACTGAATGCTATCGGAATCTTGAATAATTGGCACACGAGCTATATAGACAAGTAAAACTTTGATCTAATGTGTACTTGGGGCTTGGCAGTTTGACTTAGATTTCGATTCAGCAGTTAGAGTTTGAGCAGAATAAAAAATGAGTTTAAACTACGTCTGTGTTTCATCTACTTTTTGCAGAGTAGAGTTATCGCATAACTCTGCTAAATTGTTGAGTCATTTTCTGCTTTTCTAACAATTAGAATGCTTTCACTTATGTCCCGTGAGATGAATAATTTACAGTTTACTATTTCTCAACAAGTACTTGGTCATTTGTTGAACCGTGTTTCTGGTTCTAACTATTCCCAGTGATGTATTTTGGACTGTGCCTCAGCTGTTTCAACTCAGAAATGAAATGAATAAATATTTGCCACTTTTATCTTCCTCTATTCACTGATGGGATTGTTACTTATTTATTGATTTATTTTTTGTCTTCAAATTCTTCAACAGTCAAGTTGTTGGATGGCCTCCTCTTCGAGCATACAGAATGAACAGCTTTAATAATAATCACTCAAAATCTCCAGCCACTGAGGCGAAGGGTAATCAAACAGCTGCAAGGAAGGCCACTGACAATGGTAGTAATAAAAACAATAGTATTGCGAAAGAAGAAGCGCACATTAGGAGATCCCTGTTTGTGAAGGTAAATATGGACGGGACACCTATTGGAAGGAAGGTTGATTTGAGTGCTCATGGTTCCTATGAAAACTTGGCGCGTGCTTTGGAGGATATGTTTAACGAACCGGCTACCAAAGGTGAGTTTCCTTGGCCTCAGAGAATCAACCATAAAATCATGTGCTAGCTTTATAGATTTAAAAGATTCTCCTCTACCTTTTCTCTTTTCATTGGCATTTGCTCAATTTTCAGCAGGATTAAATGGGGAGGATCGTGGTATTGTCGTTGGAGCAAAAAAGAGACACTTAAACTTGCTGGATGAATCTTCCAATTTCGTGCTGACTTACGAAGACAAAGAAGGAGACTGGATGCTTGTTGGAGATGTTCCTTGGGAGTAAGCATCTTATTCATGATATGACTTTCATACTATTCAATTGCGATGTCCTAGTGACTAAGTTACTGTAACTGAGTACTTACTGCTGTAATATGAGCTCAACTGGCCTTGTTCATAAGAATGCAATTGAGGTTCTGTAACTGAGTACTTACTGTGCAAATCTGCGGGATAGAACTAATCTGCAACTGCTGACACTGTCCTACTTCTGTGAGCTTTTGTTTTTTTTTTTTTGGTTTGGCTTGACTGCTTCTGTGAGAGTTGAGGGTTATGGTTTTGTTGTTTCATAAGGAGAACCATGAAGTAAATGTCTCTGTATTCCTGATCTTTGTTAGAATAAGCTATGTCTGGCTTTGCTTGGTAGTAATTGTTAGCTGTCTTAATAGTAATCGTGAAAATCAGGACTTGTTAAATCTGGTTTGATATTGACTCTTTCCCCTCTATAATTGCAACCAGTATGTTTCTCAATTCTGTGAGGAGGCTTAGAATTATGAGGACGTCTGAGGCAAATGGACTTGGTAAGCAGATGCGCTATTTGTCACATTTTTGACTCAACCCTTGTCAGTATTTTTCTCTAATATAGTTTCTTTCTTATACATGCAGCGCCAAGACTGGAGGAGAAGAAGAGCAGACTGAGAAGTTAGCTCATGTAGATATGGAAACTCTGCATAGTTTAGGAAACACGCAACTTTTGGCCTGTAAAGTGATACACGTTATGGAGGAAAAATAGAAAAAGAAGGGGAAAAAAAAAAACGAAGATGGAAAAGTAGAAGAATGGATTCTGAGATATTTAAAAAGTGAAAACGGGTTTATTTTTGTTAAATGTTGTGAGCGTGGGATGCGTTTCAACTTTCTTGTCCATCAAATCTTAATTGCAATTTTTTTTTTGTGGTAGTGTAACGAAAATTTCTAATTTAGCCGAGTGAAATGGACAAGATGAGTTTTGTGGCGTTGTATACATTGCAATTAAAGTTGCTTCAATAATTAATGGAGGTTGTGTTGCTTGTTATTTGTATTCCTGCGAATGGTCACTTACCGTTGACTCAGTGTGTGGGGAGTTCTCTTGCCGTTGCCGAGGATGTAACTGACGAGATAAAGTGACAGGTCAACAACTGTTTCTTTACAACCGATCATCCCATCATTTCGGCTAGACTGCGCAATTCTTGACTAGACTCGTGTTGTGGTAGAACACCCAATCAACAAGCGACCTCTGTACTTGCTTGCCATTAGATGCATCTGTAAAATAAATTTTTTCCTTTTATATTTATCAACAAGTTATTTGTTTGTTGAAATGAAATGATAAGTGATTTTATTTTCATGAGGAGGGGAATACAAATTTAAATGTTAAGAAATATATTTATTAAAAGAATTTTAGCCTTAAGTTTAATAGAGATTAGTTCCAAGTGAAAATTGACTTGATGATATCTTGAGTTACATCCACAAAAAAATTTCTTATATATTTATCTAATTTATCTCATATAGTGTAAAATTTATTTAAAACAGGAGTATCAAATCCTCTCTATTAAGGGGATGTTTGGGAAGTATCAGAAGTGCTTTTGAAAAATATTTTTTTACAAATTAAAATAAATTCCTATATATATTTACCTCATATACTGTAAAAATATGATTTTAATTCTATCTAAATACTCCTCTGATCCTTAATATAAGACCCATTTAACTAATTTGATTAGATTAAGGAAGTTAGGTAAGTTAGTTAATTATAAAAAATATGACACATTTTCCTAAAACACCATAATCATCTTTTTTAATACCTCCACTCCCTCTTTTATTTGGTTATGGTTGGGAGAGTATCTATAGGGGTAATTTAGAGAAAATTGATAAATATGAGAAATGGGTCTTATATTTAGGATCGAAACTAACTCAACAATTGAGTCCTATATTAAAGACCGGAGGAGTACTTCTTAAGGCTTACTTTTATTTCGAACTTAATTATCCTGATGCGAGCTATAGTGTGTAGATGTGTAAAACGAAACCAATTGAGCGCCTGGAATGCCATCAACCTCCGAGGCCCCCCCCCTCAACGGGTCATCTTGTTGGGTTCACTACTTCACTTGTGGTGTTTGGGCCTCTCTCCAGTCTCCATGTTCCATTTAACAGTAGCAATATTAATTAACCAGCTGAAATTGATCCAAGTGGTAAGCGGTTTGGTACCGCTTAAGTGAGGTCTCGAGTTTGAGTCTCAACGTATGCAGAAATCCCTATCGTGAGACTCACCCACCACATCTAGGTGCGCGACGCGGATCTGATCCAGATATAGTCAGAGTAAAATTCCAGTGAACTAGGTAGACAACAAAAAAGAAAAGAAAGGAAAAGTAACAATATTAATTATCTTATAATTATAATAATAGTAAATTCCAGATGCATGCAACCTGTATCCATATTTGTTGCCAGGTCAGCATGGCGAAGGTGGCCAGTCCCCGCCTGAGATGATAATTCCTTTGTCAAGCGAATGGCTGTCTTTGTTACACACCATATTTCCTTCGAGCCACAATTCTGCTTCTTTTCCACTTCTGGTTCTATAGGACGCTTTCTCTTACTCTCTCTCCAATCTCTCTCTCCTCCTCGCAATGGCAACTCTCCACTCTCTTGCATTGTCGTCTCCGCTCCCTAACTCTCTTCAGAAGTCCCGTTCTTTCTTAGGTACGACCATCCTCTTATGATATCCCCCCAGTTCTGCTATTCTCTGCGTTTTTCCTCTGTTTATTTTTTGTCCTCTCTCTCCACTTAACGCGTAGGGTTGATGAAATCAGGGTGGCCATTTTTATAGAATTTCAGTCAGTTTGTTTGGGTCGGGCAGAAGGAAGACAACAATAATGTTTCCATTTTTTATAGGAGGTTTCGACTTGTTCAAATAGATGCGCCGGCTAATGGTTGATAATTTGTTTCATCTGAAGTTTTTGTAAACTGAAGTGACCTAGGGTTGTTCCATGCTGGTAACTATTTGATAATATAAAGTTTGTAATTTCTCTGTGCACTGGTTCTGTGCGTTGGTGATTGACGACACCACTCTTTTCTGCCTTTATATTAGGACATTGAGGCGTCCTTTACTGATACTTCTGACTATATACCACCGTTTTCGGTGGAAGGAGGAAGTTGTCTGACTTAGTGACTTTATTCAAGGCCACAAGCTCAAGGGTTTCTGGCCTGTCCTTGGTTTGATAATAATTCTCTCTCTCTGTGTGGGTATAACATCTTTTTATTTTTTTTTCCCATCCAAAAAGAGTAGTTAGTGGCACCTTCATTTATCTTGGACGGGGCAGGCTTTGTGTTCCCCCCTCCTCTCTCTGATCTTGCATCCTTGTGAATTCTAATTGGAAAGAAACTAATTAATTTTTGAAGCCCTTAGTTTCAGGTGCAGTCGGGCATCTCTATATTTGATCAATTTTCTGTATCATTATCCCTTGACCTTGGCCTGAAGTGCATGTATATATCTGGCAATAGTAGCAGATAAGCAGAGTAATAAATATTTTCCCACTATCTGGTATTTTTGGTGTACCTGACGGTCTCTTTGTTTCCGCAGTCTCATCTTTGGCTGTTCATCGAAGTACACATTCCTCATTCAATGGCCAGTCTTTATCCCTGCCTCGTCTGAGGCTGCCTTCGGTAGCACTAAATCCTCCAACACGCGGACCCATTATTATGATGGTCAAACCAACCATACAGTTCATCCAAGGAACAGACGAGCTAACGGTGCCAGATGTAAGGCTCACTAAATCGAGAGATGGAACAAATGGCATGGCTATCTTCAGGTTTGATCAGCCCTCAGTTTTCGATTCTTCTGGTGAAGTTGGTGACATCACAGGCTTCTATATGATTGATGAGGAAGGTGTACTTCAATCGGTTGATGTGAGTGCCAAATTTATCAATGGGAAGCCTTCGGGAATTGAAGCCAAGTATGTAATGCGATCTCCACGGGAGTGGGATAGATTCATGAGATTCATGGAGCGGTACTCCAATGCTAATGGTTTGCAATTCATTAAAAAATGAGTCATTGTGCTAACTCTTCTCTTTTCCCCACTCTTCTTTTTCCATTTGTCATGAAGTTGGCTTTTGTATTATAGTAGAATAATGGATTCATGTGCATGTAAATCTATTCACATACACATATCCTTCTGAGTTCATCTGAATTGCAAAAATTTTGCTCTTTCTGCTGTTGTCTAGATCTTACCAGACTCTTTCTTGGAACTGAGTTCATATAGCTCTTGGTTATATGACTTCCTATAGTATGTTTATCTTGCTTTGAAGTTAGGCGAGCAATACCATGGAGCATTACATTATTGCCAGCATGTGTCAACCTGCTTTATCATTAATATTACTTCTTGATAGCTTATTCATGGATGTCTCAGTTTATGTACCTTCTGTAATTGTGTACTGCCTTACTTCACAATCCCAAATTCTGTTTCTCTTAAGGCTTTGGTGCGGGAAACTTTATATCTATTAAATAACACATACTCGGTTTTGAAAAGACAAGTACTTAATAGAATTTTTTTTAATACAGCTAGGTCTGACCAATTATTTAGCAGAGTACTATATTAATGGTCTGCCTATCAAGAAACCACCTCGAAACTTCGCCAACGACTTTGCGAGAGATAAAGTGTTTGAAGCAATAATACTGGGAAAGCAAGGTCTACGACAAACTGAATTGCCATATTCTATAGCTTTCTTGTCCCCTCTGCTATTAAACCTTCCAAGTTACTGCAATGGGGCTTCTGACCCTGTAGGAGCCATTCTGAGAATGAACCCATGTTAAGTGTCCTTCTGCAGATGTCATCGAATCAGCTCCTTTCACCTTCCTTGATATAAACCACACCCTGTAATTCAACCTTTGATATATACGGTCGAATACCAGGCGCCTGGGTTTTACTATCACTTTCACTCCTTGAGGTGCCATAACCTCCAATGAGTAGGTGGAGTTAGGACTTCCCACGTTAGTTAGTCTCCTGCTGAACTTCTTCATACTCATTCCGTCCTTAAAGATCACAGAAAATGATGGATAGTTAAGGCTGAAGCCTTTGTTCGCCCGCAAGATATCATGGCAACTCACTTTTCTGTGAGTTATGCTGAAAATTTCTGATGACGTATATCCAAGTGTGCAAAGATGAGTGACATAATCATCTGGTCCGATATCATAAACGAGACCTGGGTTTATAGCTCTCTCTGGATTCACATGGCCTGCTCCCATGGCAAACACACTTGCTGGTTTATCTCCATCAAGTATGGGGCTTCCTGCCCGGTCGGTTACTTCAGCTGTTGTCATTATCGCAGACTTGATAGCTGCTGGGCTCCATGTTGGGTGTGCTGAGCGGATGAGAGCAGTGATTCCACTGACATGAGGACAAGACATTGAAGTACCTGACATGACGGAGAAGTTTACTCTTCTAGAATCTTCCGGA
This sequence comes from Neltuma alba, assembly GCF_004799145.2. NCBI lineage: Eukaryota > Viridiplantae > Streptophyta > Magnoliopsida > Fabales > Fabaceae > Neltuma > Neltuma alba. Next base: position 67,258 of record NW_021636693.1, read on the forward strand.
AGGGCTGTGGGACCCAGGTTTTGAGGCCAAGCAGCAATGATATTGACACCTGGAGCAATTATATCTGGTTTGAGGATTGAAGGGTTAGTAAAACTTGGTCCTCTGGCTGAAAATCTTGCCACCGCTGGAGCCCTGGACCTTCCTATAACAGTTCCTTCAAATTCAAGCCGAGCAAGGGGCCTCTCTGTGGAGTTTATATAAGCTTTTAAGCGAATAGATTCATCAAAGCCTATCAACGTTGCAGGAAGGACATGAACATCAACCGAATCCTCTTCCAAGTTTATCGCTGTGTTTGCCAAAATCATGGCAGCACCACCTGCTTCCTTCACAACTTGACCTTTTTCTGCTCTCCCATTGATGCCTCTATCACACACCACCATTTTACCCCTAACTTTGTCCCTTGGAAGAGACCCTGCGAGGCAAAATTGACTCATCCTATCCCCATCAGTCAGATAAACTAGCTCGAGTTCTTTGCCTGTGCTCATAAGTCGGTTTGCTGGATAAATGGATTCTCCATAGAGAATTCGCCCATTTCCCATGCGAACTGTAGCTGGGAATTTTCTATCCAGTGTGCTGGCACCAACAGTGGCAATCCATGGGGCTTCATTGGCAACAGACATTGCCATCGGGCCATTGTTTCCAGCTGCACAGACAACCGCAATCCCATGTTCCATCGCTCGAAAGCTTCCAATGGCGATATTATCATTGTATAGAGGTACCGGGAAGCCACCTAGAGACAAGGAGAGAACGTCCACGCCATCTCTAATGGCTGCATCCATAGCAGCTAGGATATCAGAATTATAGCAGCCATTGAACCAGCACACTTTGTATACTGCAATGTGAGCCTGAGGAGCCATTCCTCTAGCCACACCAGAAGCATAACCAAGGACATTAGCCGTAGGCACTGATGCTCCAGCAGCAGTAGATGAAGTGTGAGTGCCATGGCCAGTTGAATCTCTCGGCGAGAGATACTCTGCAATTCTTGAAGGTGAAGCTGCAAGATGACCTTTGGTGAAGTACCTTGCTCCAACGAGTTTTCGGTTGCAATGGGAAGAGTTAAAGGCCTGACCGTTCTGGCATATGCCCTTCCATTTCTTGGGAATTGGAGGCATTCCGTGATCATTGAAGCTTGGACTCTCTGGCCACACTCCTGTATCAAGCACCCCAATTATGGTTCCACGGCCAAAACTTGACCGATACCAAGCGTCTTCTCCCCTGGGGTTCAGTCCTAAGAACTTGTAAGAGTAGGTGGTTTGAATCTGGATCTTGTCGTCCGGTCTAATGGAGATAACATCAGGGAGGCTTTGCAAGTGCTCCACTTCAGACTCTGTCAACTGAACTGCAAAACCGTCCATGGCGGAACGGTATGAGTAAAGGAGGCGACAAGAAGGGTCGTTGTCATCAGACAAAATGGTCTGCTGTAAAAAGGAAAGATGCCATTGGAGCTTGGAGGTGAAGAGAGAGCTGGTTGTGCCATGCGGGTCTAGCTGAACTATGTAAGTTGCTAAAGAATCTGCATGGATGGTGCGAATGAAGTGGAACAGAAGAGTGAGAAAGAAAAAGTGAACTTTTTGGGATTCCATGACTGGTAGTACGAGAATTGTATGTGGGGTGCATGATTTGGTGGGAAGGTAGGAGGGGGTATTTGAAGGCGTAAGGGGAGAGAATTGAAAACAGGAGAGCGAGGGAACATGAAGCTCGTGAAGTACAAGAGCTCTTCATCACGAGGATCCTTTGTGAAGGGAGCGAGAGAAACAGAAAGAAACGAGACGGGAGAATGATTTCGGAATCGAGGAGCCTGCTGTGACCATCACGAGATGTTTAGGTTAGCTTTAATAGAAGCTTAAGTAGCCGTTAGTTTCAAATTCTCTCAGTTCACTTTGGCATGTAGATATTAGGATTTGCTATGCTTAGCTTCCTTTTACCCCCTGCCAAGGCACCATAAATCTATCGTGCGAATTTGCATTTAATGCGTCCTCTGTTCAATTCGGGATCAAAGGCTCCATCTTCCGCTGGGGTCGCGTGTTTTATAATGTGAAACGACGTTATTTGTATCTTTATCATTAATTTTCAAGTCAGAATTCAATGATCAAGACATGAAGAATGACACATAAATTTAATCCTTTTAATATCCATAAAACTTGAATTAACTGGGATATAGAACAGTTTATGCAGTTGCACAATCCAAATCACTTCACAAATCATGAATTCCATGGCCATCCTCTAGTGCTGCTTGCTCGAAAATCGCATAGATTTTTTCAGAGAATTATTCAACTAGACCAAAAATGGCAACCAGCTCAATTGGAAAATATGAAGGAATTTTCATCAAGATTAAAGGGGTCGATGATGAAGAGTTCAGCAATTCACCGCTAAAGAATACTCGCGATATAATCTATTTATTTTGTTTTATATGCTTTATTTTGCGTACCTCAAATATTTTCAAACTTCTAAAATATTTTAAAATCTGCTCACTCAGATCATATATAATTTAAATTGAGATAAAATGCAAATTTATTCTGAAAGTTTTTATTTAAAATTGTCAGACACCTAATTCTTTTTCATATTATTTTAGAAATTTAAAAACTGTCATAATTTTGCCTCCTACTATTAAAGATAGCAGCGTTCAATATTAATATTTTAATGATTAATGTTAGTGTTTTTTAATCTTTGCAGGTATTTCAATTACATGCATAAAAATTAAATTTTATTTATAAGATTTAATATTTACTTCTTTGTGTTTCTTTTATAATTAATATAATTTTATATATAGACCTCTTTTGTCAAATTAACCGGGTACAAAGGAATCCAATGATCTACAAGTGAAGATCTTTTTTTTTGGGAAAAATTCGGAGAAAATTCTCAGTTAAAAGTTTTATTAGTGAAAATGACCTAATAAATTTCTATATTTTGTATTAATATGTTGCGAATTTGTGTACAAAATTTTGATACTCTAATGTAAGTTTCTCTCACCACTAAAATTTTAAATGGGGACCTTTTCCAATTTTCTTTTTCCCCCCAATGTTAGTAATCTTGATCAAGTATGCAATTAAGAAATTATTTAGAATAACTTATAAACAATTTTTTAATAATAATTTATTAAATATGAAGTAGGTATATTAAAAAAATTTTGTTTTAGAACCTGAAACATATATATAGATATATATAAGTAATGCCAAGTACTATCACAATAAATATACTAACTGACTTGCTCACTGCATGGGCACCGATTACAGAATTCTTAACAATCCTCCCACTCCAAGAATTACTACAGTTTCTTGATCTAGTCTTGTCATTCAAAAAGAAAAGAAAGGGCTCCAACTGAGATGAGATCAGAACAGCGTGCAGAAACTCGGTGGCATGGGGCTTCTCGCATCTGAGTCTGATCAACGGGGTGTGTGCCGACACTATTGCACCGACAAGGAGAACCACCGTATCCAAAGAGTAAGCGTACTTGGCACCCCAATAATGAGCAAACATTTGCAGGTACTTCTAAAAACTGCAAGCAAAATAAATCAACCTGCCGGATTACTGGAAACTCACCTGGTCATATCCATAAAGACAAACGGAGGCAGCGCAGGTAAGGGGCAAGGATTAGGGCACCCCCCAAATAGTACGAATAGTAACACTGCCATTTTCCCAGAACCACCATGTAAACAGTGCCATTAAGGACAAGTGTCCACTGTCCGCCTTGTCATTAAAGTTTACCTGTCATTTCTCCAAGGCCATCCTCAGCAACCTCAGATTAAATGTACGCAACAGTAAAGCCTTGAAGAATAGGTTTGATTAGCTAATAACAAAATTTAACGCACCCGTTTCTTTATCCAAAGCAAGTTGTCAGACAGGCAGAAACAACAACTGTGGAACCAATGAAACAGATGATTGTTTCTGCTTTTATAATTATAACCCGCTAGCTACAAAATCCCACAGGTCTGTAGACCAAAATGATGCTACCCCTTTTAGCTATGGAAACAACTGGAAAGTGGAAACGAACATAAGAAAAAGGCATTGTTTCTCTCGATATTTATCAAAAGAGGCTCTCAGCTTGGATTGGCAATCGCACAAGAAAGCCCCTCCTCGCTCTAAAGGGGACATGTCCTCGCAGCACTCATGTACCAGCGAAATGACGAATTATTCAAGTAGACAATTGCTGAAATTCCCATACCTTTAAAGTAGTCAGTGAAAGAAAATGTTGGTGCAATCAGCTCAGGTTTACAAACAGTCATGAACTCAATCTTCGTTTTTATTTCCTATGTAAATCAACTTAACAAAGAATAACATATCAAATAAATCATTAAACTGGCAAAATACTTTCGTTGGAACCCCCCTAAGGAGAATGCAGATGCAGAAATTGGGAAAAACCTATATAACAAAAATTTTATGAAGTGGAAAATATCTCTCCAGGGTTTACAAGCCCGTCATCAGCAGTAAGCATAGCAAGATCTCAACAGCAGTTTGTACCGACAATTCTTTCTTGATTCAGGGAAAGCATTTCTCTGAGTTTCAATTAAACAACATTTCAGAACCCCGCATATGCATTTCACCTTTCTTTTCATGATTGACCTCTTTGCTCACTCTTGTAAGAATTTTTTGCAGCTTCTGCAGACGAATCATTGGAATCTCCACTACCATCCTTCGGTTTTGAGAAGAAAGGATCCCATTCATGAGGTCCTACCTCGCGCTGTCCCTCTCCTAACAGTGCATACTTCCAACTATTCTCCTCTATGAAGTTTTCATCTATACGATCTTCAATGATATCCTTTCTCAAATTTGAAACCTTGTCAATAATTGCCTGTACAGAAACATCAAAGGCATCTTCAAGAGTTTCCAGTTTAGAGCGAGGATCAGCATATACTAGTCTTGGAATTAGACTAATGACTTCCTCTCTCATGATTTTTACTTGCTCAGGTGATATCTCGTTAAGCCTATCCTCTATGCTTACATTCCTCTTACGAATATCGTCCTCTGGAATGAATACAGAATACTTGGTATAATTCTTAGGAAGATGCCAGGTATATTGCGTATATGCGGAACCTGGATGGAAGAAGACAGGTATACAACCAGCCAACATTGAATCGAAAGCAGATCTCCGAGTGTATGAATCGCCCTGAGGTTGCAGGCAGAAAAGTGAGCTCTGAAACATCTTCATTATACTGCTTGGAGAGTGACATTTGCTTTCACCAAAATCGCATTCCAGCAGCTTACAAACTTGTGATCGCTTGCATTGATCAATTATCTGCCCCCTGATTGACTTAGGGTTACCAGGACGTGGAGCTCCAGCAAACGAGAAGAGCCACTTCCTCTCCAATTGCCTCATTCTATCCTGCCAAATGAACACATCAGCATCTTTTGCAGGGTGAAAGTATGTTGGATATGGAATACCGAAATCGTTGGCATTCCAGGGACTAGATTCAACCACAAGCATGGACATGTTCTTAGCCGCTGGCAAGAACAGAAGTTTACTGCCCCAGTCAGATTCTTCATCACTAAGTCTCCGGAAATCCCAAGTTATCCGTCCTGCAACAAGGAAATGATCTCTGCCATTCATTATGCCCCACTCTGGCCTCTTCATAAGCCAATCAACAAGATCAAGCGAAGCTGCATCCCTCACTGAAATATTGTAGCCCCATAGATACCGGGCAATATCAAACCCAGCGTAGAAGGGAACAAAAATTGCTGCGGCAATTGAGGAGTCTTTTGTCAAGCATTCATACTGCTTCATCCGATTGTTGAATATAACATCCACAGCAAACTGATTTGTAGCATACCACCCAGTATCTGAGAACACCCCTTCAACATTCTCGAGTGGTGGACCAAGCCCAGCATTAGTGGTGAACTTACACATGTTAGTCCATAAACTCAAACTCCTGCACTCCTTCAACATGTCCTCATTAAACCTGGAAGGAAGGTCATGCACATAAATATACCTCCCTCCACAGGGATCACTCTTGTTTTCAGCAGTCTTCATTGCTCTCATAAAGGGGTAATTCTTTTCAGGGCTCTGAACCTGAGGAGCATCATCATTTTTGGGGGACTAGGAGCATCATGGATTCCAATCTTTCTCGGAGGAGCTTGCACAAGACGGGCATCGGTTACGTGGAACGGGGTGGATTCATGGTTAATAGGACCGGGTTGTAATTTAGTGGACTGATCAACATTGCCACCTCGCAGCACCACAAAATGAAAGTACAATAGCAGAAACCACAAAAAACCGGACAAGGATGCCAAACAGCAAAGCCGAGAATTGTTGTTCTTTGCCGTTCCTTTCTCCATGGGCTCAGGGAGAACACTCGCCGGAGGGCGGCGTCTCATTTCATATCAATTCCGATCAAAATCCCAAATCCCGAGTCACCCTACAGCAACTACATAACTGAAACACCAGGACAAAAAGACTGTTTTAAAATTAAGAGCATAGAAACCACAGGAATCACAATGGCCGAGGCTGTTACGTCTAGTTCCAATAAATGGATCTCATTTTGGAGCAATATAACAGGATTTGACAATGAAATCGACAAATGAGTAGGAGTGACCAAAGATAGTTCGGAAGAAGGAGAGGAGGGAGCAGTTACGAACGAAGAGAGATTTAGCAACAGAGAAAGATCTAGAGCCTCAAGGCGACGATTTTGCAGAGAGGGGGCGAGCAACAAATCGAGAAGGCATACGCGGGGAAGAAATGAGTAAATAAATGAGCGCGTGCGAGAGAGGGAGACTAGAGAGCATGGGGAAGCGTAGGAGCTAGCAACGTGCGCGGGGGGTTGCATCGTGTCGGTGGCTGAGGCGTGAGTGATACGCGCCGAGATGGGGTAACGTGTCGGGCCCAGTAGATTGAAGCTGTCTCCCCGGATGCATGAATCGACAAGCCCGATGAAGGAATGGGCAAATTGGACCACGCGGAAGCCGATGATTGGACTCAGATCTGAAGAGTCACAATGTTGACTCGTATTATATGTTTTCGTAATGCTGGAAAAATTACGAGTACAAGTTAATTTTATTTCAGAATATTTTATAAATAATTTTTAATCACGATTTATAAAATATGAGAAAAGCATATTAAAAATTTTATCTTGACTTATATGAAACATGTTTATAAGTATTTTTGAAGGCAATCTCAACAGGTCTTATTCAGTATTTTCTAGTAAATTGTTTTAGAAAATTAAAATTATATTACCTCTTTAATCATCATAAGTGGAAGTATTGCCCTGATGTGCCCTATGCATTGAAATGATGTGTAAATGCGTGTCCAAACTCCAGAGTCCTTTTTGGGGAAAAATAATTAGGATTATGAAATTAAATCATTAATTTAAAAAACTTTCTTCATATATTATAATGGTCAGAAGAAAAAAAGAGCAAGAAACAGGGTTAGGGAGTAAAATGAGCGAGGCACGTGATGTGAGGGTGGTCAAAAAAGGGCGGCATGTGGTGAGAGAGCGGTGAGCAGAAGACAACTGGCGCGAGGGATCTAGGAGCCGCTGGCACTCGCACCCCGTCCGTCTCGAAAGTCACACACTCCTTTCAGAAAGTGGCAGCACGTCCCTTAATTTGCGCCTTAACCTCCACTAGTCAAATTTCCCTCCCTCCCTCTCAATTCTACGGATCCGGATCCTCTCAGAGGCCATTTTCTCAGCGTCCCTCAGAATCTTTAAATCTTATCCATCCAATTCATCTAAGAGTTCACAAAAAGCCACATCACGAAGCTTCTGTAATCGCGTCTGGGCCATCACGTCCTGTTTGCCAAATCCATTTCACGGCCGATGGCAAGCTCCGTCGGTGACCTAAACAGGGATTTCCGACGCAGATGGGAAGCTCCGTCATTACCTAATCTACCTTACGCCTCTTCCTCTATATCTCCGCCCTTCTTCTCTATCCCTCTCTTCCTCATTCTTTGACTGTTGAGTGCTTATAGTCAAGCAATCTCCATAGAATTCTTGTGAGGTGCCATCTCGGTGTTGCTGCTGCTAAACTTGAACAGGGGGATCAAAGCAAAGGGAAGCTCAAACAAAAGTATCAACTGCAAAACCATTTTTGTTATTGTGAGTGGGCTTTGGGTTTTTTCTTTTAAGAAAATGGAAAAATAAAAAAGTATCCATATTGAAAAAATTGGCTGAATGCTTTCTAAGTATATGAACGAGATTCGGTGTCTTTAGAGAGAGAATTTTTCCAACCTCTGGACAGGAGTTTGTCATTGGTTTTCTGCTTCATCTAGTGCAAAGTTTATCCTAAATTCATCTTCGTCTTTTGTTATGATCAATCTCTTCGTTCTGCTTTAGTAATTTATTTCTCTAGTGCTCATTGATTGGACTTCTAGTTTCATCCGGTTCTGTTTTCTTTTCTGTTCAAACTAAAATCCATTCCTATAATAGAGATTTTTTTTTTGACATTGGCTATTGAAGAGAAATCAAAGGTTATCATGTTTTATGGATAAAAGAAACAGTTTTTATCTGAATGTGTTTGCATTTGAGGCTCTGTTCGACTCTTAGCCACAGTTTGCCGGAGGTCGACGCTCTCTTCGCATTTGATGCGTTCTGAACATGCTGTGAAGATCCTGAAAATGGACGCCTGAGATTTATTTGAAATAAATGGTTCAGATGCATATTATAATAGTCTAATGATGTGGCAAACCATGAGCCATATGATTATCTTAACGGACAGGATTTAAAGATTCTGAGGGACGCTGAGAAAGTGGCCGCTGAGAGGATCCGGATCCCAATTCTACACCGCATAAATCTCTTCTTTTTTCTTCATTGGCATTTCAATATTGACTGCAAAGAGTAAGCCCGCCTATTGTAGATATCATTGAACTCCGTGATTTATAAAATACGCATAAGTATGGGTAAAAAAATTTGTCTCAACTTATATTATAAAATATGTTTATAAGCCATTGTCTCCCTCCGAATTAAATTACTAGTTATTTAAAGTAGCGGTGGTTTAAGAGTCTTATTTCTTGTTAAGTTGCTCTCTCCGAATCAAGTTGCTAGTTATTATGTTGCTCTCTCCAAATTAAATTGGAAATTTGAAAATTCGAATCTCTTATTAGTACTTGCTGAGTAATGATAGTTCTTATTTCTTAACCCTAACCAAAAAAGAAGCAAAAAATTAGACCAAAAATTAAATCAATTAAAGTAGTGATTCAAGAGTCAATGAGTCGAACAAGGATTAACTTGATATCAAACCGGTCATATTAAAATAATATAATTTAATTGAAAATAAAAAATGTTATAACATTAATAATCACTAATAACAAAATCTAAGGAAAATGTAATAATAACGTATTGAGAATTTTGATTTTTATGATTTATCGATATCAAAACCATCATTAAAATTTATTCAAATCTATAAGAACTAAGATATTAAGAACTCAGAGAAAAAATAAAACCAATAATAACATAATCATCTAAATTTATTTATCACCAGTTATCACTAGTTTATCCCCATTTGATCACTTAAGCTCATGCCTGGTTTAACAACTAAACCAAACCGGACGACAAACGGTTGAACTAGCTGTTTCTGTCCCCCCCCCCCCTCCTTTTTTCCTGCTCAACACTTGCACCAAACTCACCGTGGAGTTGTCTCCTGTGCGCATTTAAGCTTGGAGGGAAGCCATAAAGGAACACTGTCTTGCGGTTGGGGATCAGTGAGCAACATTTGCCAGAATGAGGGCAACCCTTTAATTTGGACCACATACGCTATGGCCATAATTCTACTCACCTAACGCAAAGTCGTGCTTTCTAATTATTCCTTAAGTTGACTCAGACAATTTAAAAGAAAAAAAGGGACCAAAGTCAAAGCAGTTACTAGTTCACGTCCAACACTAACATGTTTTCGAAATCCTTCCGCACTATAGCACCTTGGTTTTCAGGCTAAATAAATATCCAATTGACCATAGAACGCTAATTCCAGGCTCTCTCATCGTTAACTCGAGACCAGGGAACACCGGATTGGGCTAGATCTAGAATGTTAAGAAAATTATGACTTCAGCTTCACTCGAAGGTACCTATTAAATGCTAGTTCTGGGGTCAACAAGTATCAGACTTATTTTCATTCTTAAACATGGTCAAGCATCATACATTATGAATGAAATTTACAAAAATTGAGCCTCTAGGAGCCATTTAGACTCGGAATGAAAAAGCGAATAACAAACTGAAAAATGATTCAGAACCGAACGTCCAAGAGTTGTCTCATGGATACGAATCTGGCGAGACTCTTTCACTGACTGTAGTACCAAATTGTGGGCCTCCTTCACGGTATGAGAAAAGATACTCAATCGGGTACCCTCTCAGCTTTCGAGGGGCAATTCCAAGATCATAGAAAGTCAAAGCTGCAAATTTAATTGTAGAAAAATAAAAGATGTGAGAAAAAAAATTGTGTACTAAGTCTGAGAATCAAGAAAACAAAAAACACACGAAAAAAATGACAGAAATTACCACTCTCCGAAACAACATTATCGGTAGTTGAAGCAAGGATCTGATCCAGATTGAATATGTTAGGATTGGGTAGCGGAAAGGGCACCTTCTTTAGAAACATTTCTCGTGGTGTTGCCAATGCCTGAAATCATCATATCCCACATAACGTAAACTCCACGTAACTAAAGTGAAACCATACATTGTTGTCGTCATTAGCAAACCAACTCCAGCATTATCTTCCATCAGCATGTATGGTGACTTTCATATACGAAGTTTAAAATACAAAGTCCATTGGTAGCTAACAGGAAAGTGACAACTATCAGTCACCTAGGTACAACCATAAATATACAACAGATTAACACAACTTGCAACGACTACCGACTTCTATAACTTTTATGTCTGGGAAATTAAGCAAATTTTGCTCATCAGACAATTTCACAGTAAGAAGTTATTTGAAAACTACTGCATTTTTTTGGGCAAGAGATTCCCACTAACACAATCAAACATTGGATGAAAGCAAAACTGAAAGAAAACATTCAGTAGCCACAGAAGTTTACAGATGTGAGACAATTAGAATTACAATCCATTCTGTTTCCAAACATTTTAGTCAAATAAATTAAACATATATTACCTTCGGTCCTTAATATAAGAGTTAGTTGACCAATTTGAGTAGATTAAGAAAACTAGTTAAGTTAGTTATTTGTAATAAATAAGTGTTGTTTTTCCTAAAATATCCTTGTTAATCAAGTATATTGGCTAGAACTATCATCATTGCAAGGACTACTTTAGAAAAAAATGAATAAATATGAAAGAAAAAGTAGATTAAAGTCTTATGTTTAGGACTTAAAAAAAAAAAAAAAACTCTTATATTAAGGACCAGATACATGTAATTGGAACTGAAACCACACAAAATTATAAAGATTCAATGCTGGAATCCCAATAGTACGTGCACACAAGACTAAGTAACCAAAAAATTATCAACACACCTTTGCAATAGGGAAAGGAACTTTCACATATCGAGGCCGTTCCCGGATTGTATCATACATAAGCTCAGCCTGTATTCACATAAGTAGTCTGCATTAATTTACCAATTTTTCTTACTTCTTTTACCCCAATAGTACAATATTTGTTTAAAAAAGATATCATGTCACTAATCAACAAATAGCGATGAAAGAATCACCAATTCATGGACTGTAAAGATCTCAGGACCACCCAGTTCATAAATCTTCCCCATGCTAGTCCCATCATCCTTCAAGGCTGCAATAACTGCTGCGGCGACATCAACAACATATACAGGTTGTATTCTGCAATAATATTGTCACGATCCAGAAAGATATCAAGAAACAAGTATTTCAATGCCAAAGTGAAGAGCAACACACATCACAGTTCCATTCCATAAAAAAGTGTTGAAGTTTACAGTAGTGGCTCAACAGATAAACTACATACTTAGTGGTCCCGTCCCCTATCAATGGAAGAAAGTTATACTTCTTTGCAAACTGAGCCCATCGATTCAAAATCCGATCCTCTGTACCAATAATACCCGCTGGTTTCATGATAGTGGCCTGTAGATGTACATGTTATGAATTCCAATGATAATGCTCTTACAACCTACCAAGCACAAAATTATGAATTACCCCTAGGTGTGACTGGTTGAGCGCAAAATCACCACAAATATTTTAGACATTGTCAGTGAAAATGAATTTTACTTTGTACATGAAAGAGACAATTTTTTCCTTGTTCTCACACGTCCACGCATCTCAGTACTGTCGCAGCAACTATGGCGTCAGATACACTAACATGGGAAAATATGCGTGCCTAAGCTTTATAGTTAATTAGCAATCAGATATTCAGTTCATCAGATTTAAACAGGAGAATATGTATTGTCTAAAGAAACGCTGATAAGTAGCAGCATTTAATAATATAAAACTATCCGTAACCCCAAAAAAATATTCAGGAGATGCTAATGCTTCAGATATAAAGAAAATCATGCTGGTCAAGTCCAAACCCAAAATAAATTCCAAAACCTCACAAAAAAATGGACAACCCACTTTTTAGCATTTATTCATTGAACAAATCATAGGTAATGATGCGCTGGACTGCTAAAAGCAATGCATTGGCTGATATTTCACTTTCATCTCTGCTGTTCAGAGAAATTCTTTTTAGATGAAAACAACCAGGTTTCAATCTGTTCATCTTCAAATTTTCAAATGCAACATAGAAATAAAGACACTACAAGTGCTGCCTTCTAACTCAGTGGATGAATAAAGTGTACCTCAGGTAATTCCTTTAAAATAGCTTCCTCTGCAGCAGCTTTGGCTCTCAGCATCCTGGATGGAGAGGAAGGGGATGCCCCTAGGCAAGAAACATGAATAAATCGCATGATACCACCATGTTCTTTGGAAATCTGCATCATTTCACATTATTTATCATCATGACATATAATTTCAAATATACTTTAAAAAAAGGATTATGTTAAGCAACTAAAACGTTACAGTCAGCACACATCCAATCAAACCAAGCCTTCCAGGGCTCTAAACTAGCCTAATACGTGTTTAAAACTTTGCAATAATTAAAAAACCTCACGATTGTTGTAAGCCTCAAAATCAGAGCTTGAGTACACTTTAAACTAGCCACTATGAATTGCAAGAGACTCATGAATAGGATTAAACTTCTGCATATTAATGTTTAACGTTCAAGGCTTCAAGCATGTTCCAGTTTTTCAAGCTCAGATAACAAATCAACCACAGATCCTAGAATAAGAACTTAATTTTCTAGGGAAACATCATGGTAAACTGCACATTTTGGCTTTATTTTGCTTTTGCTTCTCACAAGGTCAATATTCAATTACATCCCAGAAGTTTACAGCAGACATTTTTATTGAGGCCATGGACATTCAATAGTATCCCTTAGCTCATTAAGAATTATGAAGAGTACTCGTTGATGCAAATATGCGTCATGGATTTGCACCTGTGAGCATGCCATGAGAGAAAAAGTGAGTCAATGATAAACTCTGAGGCTGAGTGTAAATAAACGTACCACTGCAAGTTGCTCAGCCATGTAATGGTTCACTTCCTCAAAGCTGAAGTTTCTCGTCTCATACTCCCTTCCTGCCAGCGGGCATAATCAGCCAGGAAGTGTACGGCGAAAAGTCAATTTCCAATACTATGACACATTCAATCAAGGTGCAGAAGTACATGAGACGCATACCAATAAGATTGATGACGACATTGGCCTTTGCCATCACAGCTTTTATTGAATCTTCATCTCTTGGGTTGTATTTCATGGGCACAATCTGTGCATATCAATCACATGAGAATTAGCACAAACAACTCATGGAAATCAAGCTTGCACAAACAATCCCATCCAAATAAAAAAAAAATGGAGATAAGTGTTGAAAATATTATCCCAAACTACCTGTCCTAAGTCACCCATCAGTTTCAGATGACGGTGAGAATCTTCGGAACCCCGAAATGGAACTAGCACTTGAGATCCCATTTTAGCTAGAAGAGGAGAATGGTATTGCAAAAAGTAAATGAAGCAATACAATGCAGTTAGATAAATAGAACTTCCTCAACATAACAGAATTGATATTAAAATACCTTCTTAATTAAAAGTAGACAAATTTAATCGAACAGGAATTACTGTAAACAGATATTTTGTGCTATATTCTGGTAATTTTTTTCCTGAAACAATGAAACATTGCAAAATATTGTACAAGCTTACCCAGTTGTTGGACAACATAACGACCTAAAAAGCCAGTTGCCCCAAATACTGTCGCTATAACGCCACTGCAAAACAGAATTTCTTTCAAGCGTCACTTTGACTGTCCAACTATCAGCTGTATAAGCTAATAACACTTCTTTAACAATGCCATCTGACCCCTATACTTCAAATGGGAAAGGCAAACCGGTTAAAAAAATGCCTTATAAGATAAATGTATGAATCAGCGTCACCTGACAGATGATCTTCCACCCGTGCCCTTGCGAACAAGATGACCGACACCCTTGGTTGCAAGGGTAGATGCATAACGCTCGCGATCCGCTCCATAGTCTGCAACATCAATTACCAGAAGAGAAAGAGGAAACTAAGCACATTATTCATCAAAATACACACAAATTAAGACGGAAAATGGAGAAAAATAGAACATCACAGTGATCGGAAATTGGATAGGTGCACTTCAGCAACGATATGGAAGTTGAGGGCTTCAGCGATTGGTGCCCTAAGCGCCTGGTAATGGCCTGCATCATACCGTGCTCCAGTCACAGACAGAGGGAAAGGAAGGCACCACGACAACTAGGAATGAAAACGAAGATTTGCGAGGGTGAACGCGACAGTTTTTGGATCTGGATCCTGGAAACTTCGGCTCCAATTTATTGGGCCAATGTCTCTGAGCAAGCCTCTATTCTACTAGGGGACTAAAAGTGCTAATTGGGCAAATCACCCATCTCAACCACTGCTGACATATCTATTTAGGCCTTTTGGGCTCATCATAAATGAGTTTTTGGGCTTTGCCAACTCATTATAAATGAGCTTTGCTTTATGAAAGAACAATTTTTGCCGCATTACCGAATGAGTTTGGTGAAATAATACTTAAACGGGTGATTGAAAAGATTCAATTTTTTCAGTTTTCAATTATTTGAGTTCATATCTTGTGACTAATATATCAAATATTTGCGCCAGACGCATAATAACAGTATATAGGGGAGGCTCTGAAGCTTCTTCTTAATTAACCAACCCAAATACGATATTTAATATAAAAGTTAGTTTAATATTTAATTTGGTCTTAAGTATAATATCTTGATTCATTTTATCTTTTATATTTATCTATTTTTTAAAATAGTCTTTATAGTAATTATGCATGTTAAAAATTTTATCAAATAATAATTCTAGCTAATACACATGATTAGTGAAAGTATTTTAGAAAAGATAACACTCATTTATCACAGATAATCAACTTAAATAATTTTCTTAATCTATTCAAATCAGTCAATTAGCTCTCATATTAAAAACTGGAAGTAGTATATCTTTTTGCTGTGTTCAGACTTCTCCCCCCCCCCCCAAGAGAGGATATAACAAAATATCATTTCTAGTTAATTCTGAGTCCAAGAAAGCGAGGAATACGTTATTGTTCAATTCTACCACCGTCCAGCTTAAAGGGGAAAAAAAAAATCTACCACGTTCTTCACTTCCAACAAAATGGGACAAATGTATACTTTGCTACAAGGCATGCTGCTATACATACCTGCATTTCCTCAAAACTTGCTAAAGGGGATGAATTAACTAACAACAACATCAAATTATAAACAAATTTCCTCCCACTGGATTGGAAATGCTTGATGCTTGAAGCAGCGACCACCTCTATTTTTACCATTTTTCCAGTTCTTCGAATGCATCAGAGGTGGCCACGGAGGCAACACTTATGGGCCCAACTTTTGAACCGTCTTTGTGTTAATGCCAGCCCCACCTCTATAACTTAGAAAGCTTTAAAGGATCCCGTATGACCCTTAATTCAAAAATCTGGAATGCCACTTGAGCGTGATGAGTATTCGGCCACCAGCTTCAGAAACATGGACGACTTATCCTCTAAAAGTCGAGATGGGGTATCAAACTCTGCAATCCTACCTGCAAAAATATTAACTAGTTCACTTCAAGAGCACAGTCTAGCAAAACAAACACGGAATCATACTCTATCATCAAAAACAAAGAACCATATCTATGAGCTAATTTGGACGAAAGGTGACAAACAAACATACGCTCTCTATTTTTTTTTTTTCTTAAAAAAAAAATTTGAATCTGTACTACGTGAAATATAAGAAAGCAGAATCTGCAGGTGTATTTTGAGAAAGAAGACGAAGAAGACGAAGAAGAAGAAGAAGGACTAAGGAGAAAGATGCAACTTCACATACCATCACTAAGTACCAGAACTAGATCGCTGTCAACAACAGTGGGAATACGGTGTGCAATAGTACAGACAGTGTAGTCTTTGAATTCTGTCCGTATAATCTTCTGGATGAGATTATCAGTGGCAGTATCAACTGATGCAGTTGCTTCATCAAGAAAAAGTATCTTTGCCTGCCTTAGTAAAGCTCGGCCTAGAGAAACTAGTTGCCGCTGTCCTACGCTCCAATTATCTCCATTTTCTAACACTGCAAATTACACAATGAATCTTAAAGTCACTTTTCCTAAAGAGTGGGGTTAGGGGCAGAAGTCTTAAAGTTACTTTTTACTCCAAACATAGTCCTTTACCTGGTGTATCAAGCTTTTGCTCCTTTTGACGGATAATTTCTCCTAGTTGAGACTTATCTAGCGCCTGTGAAAATATTACAATCAATGATCAATAAAAAGAAAGCATACGTAGATATCATACATTGTTCACATTCACACACACGGACTTTTCTATGGATTACACTAATTGTGTGTAAATTGGATAATGGAGATACGCAAGCAATGCTAACCTCCCAAATCTCATTATCTGAGTGCTCTTCAAGAGGATCAAGATTGCCTCGGATGGTACCTTCAAATAGAGTCGGATCCTGTGGGATGATGCTGAGACGGCTACGAAGGTCATGAAGGCCAATATCTGAAATATTAATGTTGTCTATGAAGATACTCCCACCTGCAGGTTCAATTAATCGAAATAATGCCTGAATCAAAGTGGATTTGCCACTTCCAGTCCGTCCAACTATTCCAATTTTCTTTCCACCAGGAAATGTGCAAGATACTCCTTGAAGCACCAAAGGCATATTCTCCTTGTAACGAACCTTTAATTGGGACAACGCAAGCAATAGGACAAAAAGCGAAATGATCAAATTCCAATTCAAAGGAACAAGAATAAGCATGAGCATCTTAGTGACGTGAAACTAATCAGAGTTATACCTTTAAATCAACAATTTCAATTTTCCCATTCTCAGGCCATGTGGATGGAGGACGAAATTCTTCAACAGTCGTTGGTGCTTCACTAGGAATTTGGCTGTATTGGTATATTCTTTCAATGGATATTATTTTATTTTCAAGTTTGCAAAAGCTAAGTATCCACCGTGATAATCGTGCGTTTAAATTCAGTCCATATGTCACAGCAAGTCCAGCCATGCCTATATAGAAAAGAAATAATGATTGACAAGGTTATATTTAAATTTTTCACATTTCATCCTGCATCTTTATCTCGAGCAATATTCACAATCAAATGAGTACTTTCCTCTTTGAAGGAGTTTAAATGCAAGATCAACCATGGATAAGATCACGCAGAACTCTAGTCAAGTTGAAAGCAACTTACTTGAGTACAAGCTTAGAGCTTTTTAACTTGTCTCTCCATGAGTAGAATGAAAAATAATAATAAAAGACATTTCAAGTTAATGAGATCCAATACTCACTGGGGTCAATAGTTCCACGTGGAAAGCTCACTACTAATATCATGCAGAGAGCAAACACAAAGGTTGACAATAATTCCATGCGCAAGCAGAGCCACTCAATAGCTGCAATACTGCAGAAGAAAGGACGTGCAAAACAATCTAGAAGATAGAGGTTCCTCTTCATGAACCTTTTTCCTTGTCCAAAACTTCTGATGGTGGTCGCTCCACCGATTGATTCACCAAAAAGATTTATAATTGGAGATTTCTGGATGCTTACAATACGAACCAGTTCCCTTGAGGAAGCCATATAGTATTTCTGCACTAGAACAAGTTAAACGCAGGAATGATTCCTTAATTCACAAAAATGGAGTGGCAAGCAAAGAAAGAGGGGATGTAAATGCTATATTTCTCCTTACCTGCATCCACAAACAAGAAACAGCCATAGGGACAATTAGAAGCAAAATTTGCCAGGTGACTTTTGTCATCACACCAACAATACCAATAAGCTGGATTGTCGTTGAAGCAAATCCACCCAGTCTGAAAGGAATGTCAAGGTCCACAACACTTTGATCAATTGATACCTGGAGGGGTAAAGATGACCCATATTATATAGGGCACTACATACATGGAGAGATAAATTAGAAGGAAAAAAAAAAAACTTACACGATTCAAAATCCTTCCAGCTGGAGTAGAGTCAAAGAAAGACATTGGTGAACGGAAAATACTTCTAAGCATATTCAAAAAAAGCTTTTGTGAAGCTGCTAGACCGAATGTTGCTACTAGAACAGCCCTAATAAAATAAACCAAGAGCTTCCAAAAGCAAGGGCCATGTAAACAAGCAGAAGAATCATAGGAGTTGTTTTGGGTTGCTCTCCTGCGGTCTGAGGATTTGCCCAAGCCATCCACCAATTGCTGGCAATTTGAAGGAACTGAAATAGTGCTTGAGCAATGATTATGAGTGGAATCAATAGGCCTTTGTATGCTGCAGCCATGTACGAAAAGTACACCTTCATGCTAATTCTACCTCTTACCCTCTCCTCTTCCTGAACAAGTTGTTTATCTTCTGCGCATTTTGCTTTCTTCTTCACCTTAATTGCTTTCTCTTCAGAAGCTGATGAACCCTCTTTCACTTCCTTTGCCAAACTGTCAACATCTGATGGAACCAATTTTTTATTAGTCATAACAGATGCATCCGAGGACAAATTTTCATCTGACTCTTCTGAGAATTGATTAGGAATATCCATAGCCTCTATTGCTTCATGGTGAGCTGACACTAGAGTTTCAAAATCTGTTCCTGCTTGTAAAAGATCATCATATTTTCCTGCTTGTATGATGCGGCCTTCTTTCAGAACCTTCAAAGATGGAGCATAAATGTTAAAAGGATCATACCTTCAAATTTTTTTAAATCTTAGATGCAGAGCACATGTGACTCTCAAGGGTCAAAAGGTTGAAAAGTTGCAATATAATTGTAAATTTAACTTCTATGAAATTTGAAACTGGAATAAAAGGACAATTTCAAGACAAGCCCACGCAGGCATACCAGGATCATATCAGCAGCAGGAAGAAACTCAACTTGGTGGGTCACAAAAATGACTGTCTTATCTGCTAGTGCTGTCAATATGTATTCCTGCATGTCCATTTCATTGATTAAACCATATCCAATATATTTCTTTCTAAACAGAAAAACTGATTGTAAGCAAGGAAAAGACTAACCCTAAACAATTCTGACCCAGTATGGGCATCAACTGCACTAAAGGGATCATCAAGGAGATATATGTCAGAATCTTGGTAGAGTGCTCGTGCAAGCTGCACCCTCTGCTTCTGGCCACCACTTAGGTTTATACCTCTATCACCAATGATGGTGTGGTCACCATGTGAGAAGAGTTCCAGATCCTTTTTTAGTGAACAAGCATGAAGAACATTCTTGTATTTTACTTTGTCCATCGGGCTTCCAAAGAGGATATTTTCTTTTATATTTCCTGACTGTATCCATGCTGATTGGGATACATACGCAGAAGAGCCAAAGACTCTTACCTGCAAAAGGAGCCTCTTTACTATCATAGGTGAGGAGGATGGATTCAAACATCACTAGACATAAGAAAAGTAGAATGAAAAAGCCTAAGTTCATCAACATACATCACCGGAAATCTTAGGTATCTCTCCAAGAATGCAAGAAAGAAAACTTGATTTCCCAGAACCAACCACACCACAAACAGCCACTCGCATCCCTCTTTTCACTTTAATATGTATCCCTGACAGAGTAGGTCTAGATGAAGAAGGATCCCAACAAAAGACTCCATCATTAATCTCTACGGCAATGTTAGAAGGGCCTCGTGGCAAGTTAACAGTTGCACCTTCCTGCAATTCTTCCTCTTGCAGGAAACCAACGATGCGATCAAGAGAGACTTTTGTCTGAGCCATTGTCGATACTAAATCAGGAAAATTTCTTAGAGGTTCTTGGAGGATCCTGAAAGTAGCCAAAGCAGAAAGAACACTACCTGCAGTCAGCTTACCACCCATCAATATGGAAGTGCCGAAAGTGACAGCAGACACAAATATAGGGGAGCTCCAGAAGAAGAAAGTAATGAAAGCCTGGGCATAGAGGGCACTCCGAAGCCACTTGAACTCTACTTCACGCATCTCCTCTAATTTTATTCGATATCTGTCCTCCCAAGCCTCGAGCTTGAGAATTCTCATATTCCTGAGACACTCAGATGTTTTCCGCATTCTCTCATCCTTAGCTCCATTAATTTGTCTTGATAAGCTTCTTGTATCCTAGCCACTGGAATGGTGACAACAATGGAAATGATTGTAGCAATCAATGCGGCAAAAGCAGCAACCCCAACATTCTTATACAAAATTGCCAGGGCGAGAATAATTTGCAGAGGAAGCATCCACATGTCATGAAGATACCAAGAGTAGTCCCCAACCCTCTGAACATCTATAGCCATGTAGTTAACAATCTCCCCGCTTGTGTGACTTTGCTTGGCCAAGCTTGAGAGCCTGAGTCCCTTTTGATATACCATTGCTGTTAGAGCTGACCTAATATGCATACCCAAGATGTCCACCCCGAAATACCACTGCCGAGTTGTCAAGGTCTCCAAAAGTTTTGCTGCAAAGAATGTCCCAACCAGGATATACCCTTCATGAGGAAAACTGTGTTTACCACTCAAGTAATTGACAAAGTAACTTATCATGTATGGACCTACATATGAGACTAAAGTATTCGCACCAGCGAATATGGCATTGGAAGCTGCCTCCTTCCAGAATGACTTGACGAGAGTCCAAGCTAGTGAAGGCCGCTTATAAGGGTTTTCGCTCTTCAGCCTCTCCCAGTTAGCATTTAAAACCTTGTAGTTGGTCTTGGCTCGATCCTTCGGTGCAAGAAGGGGAATGTCCTTAAGTTCAAGTGGTCTCTTTGCTCCCACGGAAAGAAGTGAGTTTAGCCAAGAAAGAGTAGCCAAGCTAAAAGGCCCTGCATCACTATAAGGTGTAACCTTGAGGCACTCTGGCCCTTCATCAGGAAGCAATGGCTTTTCAAGCTCACTGTTAGTGCTTACTTTTACACCAGTAACACCCCTGATCGCAACAATACACAAGAAGGCAAGAGCTGGAGTGACAGCAAAATTTGCCACAACATGAGAGCAAAGGTGCTTTGAACCTTCCATCCAAAATTCTCTCCAATCAACATATGCGGTGCACAAACAAATTACAAAGGACAAAAACCACCAAACCCTCAACAAAAGTGGAAACTTCACAGACACCTTGAATCTGCAATGCAAAGCCGACAAGCTTAACATGAACCAAGCTAACGCCTGGGAAACTGGCATAGAAAGAAGAGATAAGTCGACAATTTTCCCATGTGCTGCTCCTCTAATTAAAGCGGCCCCATCAAATCCTAACACCAAAATGTACACGAAGAGAACATAGAAACAGCAGAACACTGTGAATTTGAACCCCCTACTGATTCGAACGTCATGCATGTCCCCATCAATACAATGAGGAGCCGGGCTTGCACAGCCGGTCGTGTTGTTCTTACGAATTCGATTTCGACAGGCACACGCCAATATCCGTGTGGCAGTGACAATAAACAGAGACACAAGAAAAAGAGTCAAATTTAAGCATATCGCTGCAAGCTCCAATACGGGCAATCCTCGTATCAAAAGGGTAATTAGCAATCCTGGAGGTGATGGAGAAGCCGAAATATTATTGATCCATTGAGTGATAGACATTATTGAATATGATATATTGGTGAAGAAACTCAGTAAGAAGAATGAGTTCGTATGAAGCTATATAAGAGAGATGCAAGCGGAAGAAGAGGAGCATTCCACCACCTCGAAGATGAGGAGAAGCAAATGTGCAGTTGGAGACAGCTTCTGCGGAATCATTGCACATGAAAACAAACATATGTTACCAACACAGAATAAAACAAGTAGAAAGAGATAGATAATGGCTCGAACTTCCCTCTCATAAGAGTATGTGCTAAATTATTACACAAGAATTGGAAGTGACAAAAGCAGCACTAGAAATTAAAATAAATGCAGGAAATAAAGAAAGCTAACGAAACAAAATACGAAAAACCGACCCGTCTTACGTATCTGAAATCGCGATTTTGGAGTTGGCGCAGACAGCCCAGGGTGGCCTGTATAAAGATGCAGTAGCTCAATGAGCTTTATCACCACTTACACAACCAAAGTTGAGAAAGAAAGAGGGAGAAAGGAACAATGCCACTGGGTAATGAATCATCCCACACTAAGAACTACAAAGTTGGTGATGAGTAAGCTAGCCTCTAGTCTATATATAGACGTAGAGAATAGAGATATAGTGGTAGCCTAATCAGCTTAATCTCTTTCTTTCTTCATACTCTTTAATAAATATCCGAGTGGTGTTGTTAACAATCGACAGTTCCGTGCGAGAACCAAAAACTTGGCAGTGACAAAGGCCAAAGAATAGACGCAACTGGAATTAGGCTCAGGTGATGTTCTTTGTTATTTAGCGCCTATATATACGTATCATTATGCTTGATTTGCCGTAATTTAATAGTCCCCAGGTGAGCTGGAAAGAGTATTAAAATCAGAACAAAAAAGAGAACTTTAACTCCTCATCTATGGTAGGAGTGTAATGGTTCAAGAGCAGAGCCAGAGGGATATTAATATAATGGCCGGCAGGATTCAAGTGAGAGAGTGATGGACTGAATAGTAAGGACGATGATGATTTGAGCCGCGCCAAGTGCCGACATGTTTGTCAAAAGAGTGGCGCTGAAAACCACTTGAATTGAATTCTTCCTCCCAACGCCTAATTGTCACAGTGAGAACCTAAAACCACCCCATCCCAAGTTGTCAAGAAGTGGAGACAAAAGGAGAGGCTTGCATGTGTTTTGAATTGTGACGTAGCACATTGAGAAAGCCATTTTCATATTATTTGGTATATGAGTATGACTCCATTAACGCGGATGCCACAGCTAATCCACTCATCAATCACTTGTACACACGAAATATATATGTGTGTGTGTGTGTATACTCGGGCGTGCGTCTTTTACATATAATAAGAGCTCAAACCCTAAAGTGCAAAACAAAATATTCGCATTAGATTTTTTAGGAATATTAATTTAAACAAGCACAAGTTTTTTTTTTTTTCCCTTCCAGAAATTACTATATCTGTGACGCCTGCGTTCTTGTGAAATACAGGGGCAGGGGGACGCAGGATTGATGGAGGCTGGTAAGTGGAAATGACGTGGCATGAACATGTGTCTGTGATGGAGTTGAAATTTGATTTATTGACAAGTGGATGAGAAATTTTGTGGCATTCAATGAAGATTTGTTGATGAAGCTCATAGACTAAAAATATGGAAGTAGCTTTAAATGCAAATGCAAAATGATCCGGCCATTAAAAGTGGAATATTCCAATATTATTCGCACTTGGCATTCATTACTAATAATATCAAATAAATACAGATCTTATATTGCTGGATAGCAATTGCCAATTAATATAGCCTTTCTGGTTTTCCTTAAACAACTGGCATTGAAAAGGAGAATTACAAAGTGTGTTCCCATTTCCCCCCGTAAACGCGTCCTCTGCAGTACATATCGCCAAAATATGCATCAGTATTTTTTTTTAATTTGAATGGCATCAAAATATGTTTAATAGGATTTTTTTGTGTGGAAAACATAATTGTTAGGACAGAAAAGTTAAGTATATGTACTCCTCCGGTCTTTAATATAAGACCCATTTAACTAATTTGATTAGATTAAAAAGTTAGGTAATTAGTTAATTATAAGAAATGTGACACATTTGTCCTAAAACACCATAATCATCTTTCTTAATACCCCACCTCCTCCTTCTACTTGATTATAGTTGAGAGAGTATCTATAGGGTAATTTAGAGAAAATTGATAAATATGAGAATAGTCTTATATTTAGGACCAAAACAATTTAACAATTAAGTCCTATATTAAGGACCAGAGAAGTAATTATTATGCAAATAATAAACATAAGTTATTTACTCCCTCCGTTTCTTATTATAAGAGACATTTGATGCTTATGGCATGTTCCTATATATAAGAGACACTTAAAAGTTGTTTCTAGTTTTTTGTATTGATTTTCTATTTTACCCTTATTTATTTTGTCTCCAACTCATACTCTCTCTCCCTCTCACTTCTCTTTCTTTTAATAATTTAATTGTTTTCTCTCATACTCTCTCTCCTTATTAATAGGGGCATTGTTGGAAAAAAACATTATACTTTTTACACATTAATTGTTCTCAACTAATTTTAACTGTTTTTTTTATCAACGTAATTTGGTTATTTGTCTCTTATAATAAGGAACGGAGGGAGTATTTGAATGAATGTAAAGACAATTTGTGTTTTGTTCTGCTATTATTTAATACTCCTCCGGTCCTTATTATAAGACCCCATTTGACTTTTTATTTGGTTCTAATTATAAGACCCCAATCCATTTTGTCTCTTATATTTATGCATTTTTTTCTAAGATAATCCTTCTAATAATGATAGTTTTAGCCATATACTTAATTAGCAAGGATATTTAGGAATGACAACATTTATTCATTATAAATAACCAACTTAACTTACTTCTTTAATCTTCTTAAATAAGTTAATTGAGTCTTATAATTAGAATGGGAGGAGTAGTAGTAGAACACAGACTTTTAAGCAAAAAGTCTATGTTTCGATTTATTAAAACGAAAGAGACAGAACTTAATTGAAGTTGAACTCTGACATGTCAGGCGGCCTAATCATAATGAACTGGAAACATGGGATCCTGTCTGATCTAACTTGGGCCAGCCTCAGGAGAAGCTTCTAACCTAAGGGACTTCTTTTCAAGTGTGATGTGCTGATATGATTAACTGATTATCATTCGTTCATCTGTCGCATCCACACCATAAACATCCAACATCTGCGCCACCAACCAAGGGCAAAAAAAAAAAAAATTATAGTCTTAGTGTTCTTTTAATATTATAAAAAAAAATTAATTCATAAATATTAAATAAATTATTGGGCTGGTTATAATAAATGTGCGCTAATTTTCTTGCAATGCCTTATTTTATTATTTGCATTAAAAATTTTGTTACGAATTCCCTTAAGCATATAAAACTGATGGTATTGTTTGATGAAAAATTATACATTTATGAGATAAAAAATATTAAAATTTTTTATTTAAGACGAAAGAAAAAGGAACTCATTTTGACTCCAGAGTCTAACCTTCGAGAGCCTGTAAACGGGCATAATAACGATGATAATAATAATTTAATATCGTCTTCAAATAATTAAATTGTCAATTCATGCTGCGAATCTAAAGATATAGTCAGCTTTATTTTCTATTTTTACTTTTCTGCCTCTTAAGAATAACTCATGGTTGCAACGGTTTCTATAAACTATTTATCAAAAATTCTTTGCACTGCCGATGGGATTCGAATTCACATTCTATAAAGTGCGAGTCACATTTTTATAATTTGACAATATACATTAGCAAATAATACTCTTCCGGTCCTTAATATAAGACGCAATTCTTGTGTTGGTTTTGATCCTAAATATAAAACCCCTTTTTCATTTTATCAATTTTCTCTAAATACCCCTATGGATATTCTCTAACCATAATCAAGTAGAAGAAGGAGATGGGGTATTAAAAAAGATGATTATGATATTTTAGGAAAAATATGTCACTTTTCTTATAATTACTAACTTACCTAACTTCCTTAATCTAATCAAATTAGTTAATGGGTCTTATATTAAGGACCGGATGAGTACTTTCTAGTTTCTTTTTTTTTTTAATGGTTCGACCCCCGCACAGCTAAACTACCTCTTTTGGGGTAGTGTTCATCAATTGCAGTTAAAAAAAAAACACAGTAATATTATTTATATACTTTACTTTATTTATGACTGTTTTGTTGAGACAATAGGAAAGACTATTCATGAATGAAAACTGATTTTTTTTTTGTATTTTTACATGAAAATATTTATAATATTTTTACCATTTTTTCCCATTGTTTTTCTTCGTGGGAGAATCCAGTTGGATTCCGGTCAGCACCGTCCAATGGCTGAGAGAAGGAAAATCCACTCATCACTCAACCTCCAGAAGAAAACATGCCTACAAGCAACATCCACCAATTTCTTCCAATTTTCTGCCACTTAACTAATCATGTCTCTTATTTTTTCTGAACCCCTTTAGCTCACAAAATAACATATAGTTAAGACGGACTTCTTCTAACGAAACTTAACGTGGATTATTTGTTAATCATATGTATACATTTCCATTTCGTTGCTAATTCAAAGTGATCAAGATTTTGAAATTTGAATCATAAATAAGACAACAATCCATGTCCATGCATTGGCGTGAAGAGCAAACCATTATATGAAACAGATAGAGAGCATTCTGAACTCGTCCTAAGAATTCCCAAGTAAAGAAGAGGCTTTATCCTGCAAAATCTGCCACGCAGCATCCACATGCCTTACCCCTGTCAATGGTGTGCCAACTGCGAAACGTAGAATGTACTTGCCTGATAAAACCTGTACAAAAAGTTGATGATTTTATAAAGCAAAAGAAAAGAAAATTAAGAAAGATAAACCAGAGCATGACGCCGGTAAAGCAAATCTACCGTGTGTGTTATGAAAATATGCCCACTAGAATTTACAGAGTCAAGCAGATCCCGATTGAGCTGGTTCCCATCATCTACAGAATTGGGCAGAGGCAAGAGCCGAAAACAAACCAGAGAGAAAGTCCGGGGTGTAACAACCTGTGAGAAATTAATAGACCATGGAAGTTTGATACAAATACGATATTCATAATTGACTCGTTTTGGCTTCAAATAAAACGCAGCACTATCGCACCTCAAATCTTGGGTCTTGAGAAACAAGCGTCTCAAAGTGAGCAGCCAAATTAATGTGGCTTCTTATGTGACTTCGCAGACCTTCCAATCCATACAGTCGCAACACCATCCAGAGTTTTAAGGATCTGGGGCCCAGTGTAAGTCAATAGGCAAGGTTAAAACATCTGCCACTACTTCTAGATCTCTTAGATTTATAAAAACCATTATTGGAAGGCTATTATCATTGATAATATCTTTTGGTCGTAAGCTCTCAAACCCCAAGAACTAGTATGAATAAAGGTCATATGCGCACTGCTAAATGCATTTATAAGTGATCAACCGGTTCCAATGTATTTATAATGCAAATTTACTTATGAGGGTGAAAATCTCTTATAGAAGAAAACAACAGGCATATTTAAAGGTTAAATTTCAAAGACACACCTAAAGCGCCGTCCCAGAGGAATTTGCCAGTCTTTGTAATCAGTGACCAAGTTTCCTTGAGAGGCCTGAAGTTTCGATTGTGCAAGCAGACGGTTAGAACGAAAGCTTATTCACAGATGGGATAAGATTTAAACTGCACGTTAGTTTGATTAGTATGTCCCC
The DNA here is from genome assembly GCF_004799145.2 of Neltuma alba. Lineage (NCBI taxonomy): Eukaryota > Viridiplantae > Streptophyta > Magnoliopsida > Fabales > Fabaceae > Neltuma > Neltuma alba. The sequence continues at coordinate 94,925 of NW_021636693.1, forward strand.
CATGACCTTCTCATCCCCCAAAGACAAAATATTTGATCATAGAAGGTTTATAAAATAGCTTGTCTACCAAAAGCATGCAATTACAGACATACCTTGTTTTTCAGATATTCGGGATTTGTCGATAGTGACTCAATCAGAGCGTTCCTGTCCTGTCATCATCAATTTGAGCAGTGCATTTTTTTTCTCGGTTCATTAAGTAAGTCGAACCATCAACAGATGCTTAAATGGGTTAGGGAATAAGAACAAGATTTTGCATCACAGATACCTGAACCCAGAGCAGTGAACAGTCAAAGTTAGTTAAAAACCATTTATGAGCATTCATGTTAAACGAGTCAGCTTCTTCAACACCATCGATATGGTGGCGATACTCTGGACATACACAAGCACTTCCAGCATAAGCAGCATCCACATGAAACCAGATTCCATTGCTCTGTCAAGAAGAGATGCATTACAAGCATTATCAGATGAAACACTCCCCATTGTGCATCTACCAAGCACTAACGACGTCATACAGAACTCTGTGCCAATCATTATACAAGAAATATTGAAAGAAGCAGTAATGAAACAAAGCACACTGTCAGAATCAGCATCAGAAGTTGAAATAGACCCAAAAAGAATAAACTATAGAAATTTAGATGCTTTTGTGTAGGTCTACTACCCTGTAATTGAAGGCATCTTTTGAATCTACCAAGAATCTATAAACACGCGCCTTAAGCTAATTTTCAAGATATTACCAGCACTATTAAGTGTCAGCACCAGCAAACACTAAGAGCTCCTAAAATGTTCATATATAATATACCAAACGACATCTGCAATGCTCAGCCAACTAACTATATTCCCTTATCTATCTTTTGGTTTGGTCTCATTATCCTCACTGCCAATGATTTCACTAGCTTCTTGTATTACCCTTTCATTTATAGATATTACCTTTGCAATCTTTCCCAGAGAAGAAAGAGGATCAACAGCTGTTGATGAAGTGGTGCCAACCTGTGAGCATGAATGAAGAGCATTTCTGATAAACATTGAAATTTTGATTTTGATGAATGGGAAAACACGAGAGACTTTTGCTGTTGTCATCCCATATATGAAAGCAGTCAACATACTTTGTGCAAATGATAGAAATTCAGTGCCAGGGATTTTTACCATATTAATACTAATTGGCCACTTCATACCATCTTAAAAATAAAACTTTGTGACAGTCCACATGCAAATAAGCAAACCGTACTGTTTAAGAGAATAAAAAGAAGGTAACAAACCACAAGTATTTTCAACAGCAAACAATCATGCAGTAGGACCGTCATGCGACAACACGAAGAATGATGCGTGATCCCTTGAACTAATGCTAGTATCAAATTTGGTAACTTCAAAATTTTTTTTTCCCAGAACACGCAGGGCCGGTGAATCTGAAAAACTTAGTGCATTTGATGCAAAGAGATGTCTCAGAGAAATTCAGTTCTTACTGTAGCACACAAGAAAAAGGGGATTAAGCCGCTGGCAATGTCATCTGAAATTGCTTCGCAAAGTACATCAGGAGAAAGAGCATAATTTGTGGAAGGATCAGTTCTAAGCAACCTGCAGAGCTCTGGATTGAGTCCTCCTATCTGACAATTAACAGAAATATCATTATTATCAAATCACGGACGGTCATCTTGACAAAATTAGTGCAGACTTCAATGTTGCAACTAAGCAACAAAAATGATGTCTCCTTTTAACCATGCAAGGTTCAAGCTGGACTAATCCCGTGCGTATCTCTCGGTTTCTCTATCGCTTATCTCAGGTCAAGGAATAGAAAAGATTTTCTAAAATTGCATGAAGCAAAATAACTAGAAATTAGATCATCATTTGAGCATACATACTGCAATTGCAAGATCATAGGTGATCGAAACCCATAAGCATCATACGGAAGAAAAGGACAGCAGGATCATTATTAACCTACAATAGACTAAACAAATTTGAACACCATGATCCCTCTTCCCTAGTGAGCAGATTCAAGGATGTTATGTTTATACATTATGTTTAAAAGGGTCACATGGTTGGCAATCAATTTGAAGACTGGAAGAAGGAACAGTTAAGAAAGCCAAATGCTTCTGGATACTTATTCTTTTCTTTTTCCTTTGATTGTTGAAGGTACCTGACAAGCTTTGAGCAAAGAAGAGTGTGTTTGATCAGATGCATACATCACAAGCTTAGAGAGAGCACTCTTGCCAACCCTCGTTAACATCTTGTCACGAGCTGCCAGCAAGACAACTAGCACAGCTTCACTTGCCGTTCCCTGTATAACCCCACCCCCTTGTCCTGCATTAAAACGTAACTTCCTGCATTTCACTGGTTTGATCTATAGCATAATATTTGGAGTATACCAAATAAATTATTCAAAACTATTTAGATTCTAAATTTTAATGTCTATCAAAATTATTGGGGACGAAGTTCAACAGAATCTGAAGCACGAGTTTATATCTTCATTCAAAATCAGATTTATCATTTGCTGCCTCAACACAAAAGTTTCTTTTGTTTTTCATTTTTTATTTTTATTTTGCTGGGCCAAACGTTAACGAACAGGTTAGGTAGTTGGCAATATAGGCAATCACAAATATGCCAATGTAACTCAAAATCCGCGAAGCAGTCCAAAGTCCTGGCTTTAGTAACCATGCCATTTTCTTCGGGTTTATGCTTTTCTCTTCCTTCATATCAGACTAATTCAACAAGATGCTGTAGTTTTAGGCGTTACCAGTAGAATAGAAATGATCAGGCAGCTGAAATGCCTTAGCAAGCCAGTCAAGAGCGATCATTTCAAGTTCAGTTGCCGCAGGAGAAGTTATCCAGCTGAAACCCACAATGTTTAGAGCAGCACTGAGCATTTCTCCCAGAAATCCAGCAATGCTACCGTTCGAAGGAAAATATGCAAAAAAATTTGGGCTTTGCCAATGCGTCACCCCTGGCATTATCTTTTCCTGAACATCTAATACATGACATATTTTAGCCATCTTTAGTGGGGAAAATCTCGTTATTAGGTAAATAGTAGCATGCTACCATGTCTCGTTTATGATCTGCATTGGTTGAATAGGAAAATTTGCATAAACAGACTCTTATATAGAAATCTCACCATTCAAGATGTCTTGTAGTGATTCAGGATGATCAGGAGCAGAATCTGGTAGAAGCTTCCCAAGATACCCCGGCTGCAATATGCGAGACAAATATAGAGAAACCGATGCATAGTCATAGTGATTTCAAACTAGAAGCACGATTGAAAGATTAAAGAAAGGATCAGATAAAAGAAGACAGCAGAGTTACTCAATAAAAGAAGAGCGTCATGCACATATTGACAGAAGTTTAATATTTTCCCGTTTCAATTACAGACTGAATCCATGTTTCAAGTTCTTTGAGAAGCATATTCTCATTCAGCTATAAGGCACCATAAACGATCGTGCAAATGAAAGAAAGATATTAAAGTGAAAAACTTCGGAATACTTTACAACCTCAACTTGGCTGAGCACAGGGAAATTTTCAATGGTTTTGTAGTAGTCAGCAATGAAATCCACCATCTTATGAGCCTGCTCTCTGAGCTGTTCAGCGTCCATCGGCCTCAACTCACTCTCCCTAGACATTTATGAACTGCGAAGGTCAAAGTTCAAAGCTGAGACTATGCAATGAACGAGGCACTGGAACTGGTTTACTCATTTAATCTACAAATGAAATTTTGTAAAATGCGTAATCTCCAACAATCATTGCCATAGACATGGAGATAGAGTTTGATGTTTGGGACTCACATTTCTTTGGGGAATAGTGAAGAGCCTTGACGGAGATAAACTAAGCGGACTGAAATACTATTCCAGCTCCAGCACTCCAGTACTGGTGAAGAGAGCGGAAAATGTCTCCAGCACGACGATGGCTTTCGTCAACTAGAATTGAACGCTGTGCATTGGAGGGTTACTATTATGGAAAATACGTTGCAAAGTTTACGTTATTGAATTTTTATTTTAATCGTATCACGGCATTTAATTATTTTGTGATTGATTAAAAATTGTAGATCATTAAATACTACCTCCAGTCCTTAATATAAGATTTTGTTTGACTTTTATTTTGATCTTAAATATAAGATCCCAATTCACTTTATCTCTCATATTTATATTTTTTTTTTTAAGGTAGTCCTTCTGATAATTGTAGTCCTAGCAAATATAGTTGATTAGTAAGGATATTTTAAGAAAGATAACACCTGTTTATTACAAATAATTAACTTAATTTTTTTTAATCTTCTTAAATTAGTCTACTGAGTTTTATAAGTAGAACCCGATATGACTTTTATTACAGAGTGTAAAATTCTGACAACTAATTATAAATGGTGTTATGCGATGGGTAAATAATAGGGTCAGAAGCCTCAAAATGTTTATTGTAATTTATGGTCCGAATCTTCCAAGAGCAAAGCTTCTACAGTACTACCTCTGATTCTTAATATAAGAAATAATTTGACCTTTAATTTGATCTTAAATATAAAATCTCAATTTACTTTGTTTTTCATTTTTATCTATTTTTTTCAATGTAGCCCTTGTAATAATTGTAATTTTAACTAATACATTTGATTAACAAAGATAATTTAGAAATACAACACATATTTATTACAAATAACTAACTTAACTAGTTTTCTTAATCTGCTCAAATTAGTTAACTAGGTCTTATATTAGAGATCGGAAGTAGTATATACCCAATATGAGGTCAATATTAGAAAAGTCAAACCTTTATTAATATCCGATCATTTTGTGGCATCGATCAAAATACTTTAAATAATAATGATAAATTGTACCCCTATTTGCGGTTCCATACTTTTATTAATCTTTAATCTGATGCATGCACGAGATAAAGATCCAATATTTGCGCCACCAACCAAGAAAAAGATGTAGATTTAATAAGAGCAAATTTTTTTAATTATATAAGAAGTATACTCCGTCAATTCAATAATCAATATACTAAACTCTTGCCGGATCCTAATAATAACAGAGTTTGTATTTAGAAAGTATGAGTCACATTTTTATAAATTGAATTAATTTATGTTGACAATGATGTATTAATTTAGTCATGTATAGAATTATGCTTTAAACACAGATATCTTATACAAGGTGGTGGAGTCGTTAAGATTTTTAATTAATTATATTTTTATTTCACCAGATAATTCAATATGAAAGCTGTCCAATCATACGCACACCAAAATGCGTACTAAACCCTACACACTAATATACGGTATTTAATATAAAACTTAATTAGCTAATTAAAAAAATTGAGAAAATTAGTTAATTTAATTATAGGTTTTTTTTAATAGAATACTCTTACTAATCATATGTACTAGTCAAAACTACTATCTGATAGAACTTTTTATATGTACAATTACTATAAGAATTATTTTAAAAAAAATAGATAAATACGAGAGTCAAAATAAATTAGAATTTTACATTTGAGATCAAATTAAAAATTAAACTAATCACTGAAAGTAATACTACCTTCAGTCCTTAATATAAGATCTTGTTTGACTTTTATTTTAATTCTAAATATAAGAACCCAATCCACTCTATCTCTCATATTTATGTATTTTTTTAAAGGTGGTCCTTCTAATAATTGTAGTCCTAGCCAATATAGTTGATTAGTAAGGATATTTTAGAAAAGATAACACTTATTTATTACAAATAACTAATTTAACTTTTTTTAATCTCTTCAAATTAATCAACTGTATCTTATAATTAGGATTGGAGGCGGTACCATTCATCACGTCGATCTTGTTGAGATGACGACAGTCTAGTTGAATTCTAGTCAACGCCAACCATAGCTAATAATTATTGAATCCTCAGGGCGAAAAGAGGTCGCACTGAACGTCAATGATTTCTTTCAGCTTTCAGTACTCAGTGATGGGCATTATAATATTTATCAAAATTTAATTATTTAAATTTAATAAAAAATAAATATTTAATATTTAATATTTTTATTTTAAAAAAATATTTTAAATTGATATTTAATTCAAAATAAATATAATTTTTAATTGCAAGTTTCTTAAAAAATAATTTTTTAAAAAATAATTAATTAAAAATTTTAAATCCAAATCATTAAAATTAATTTTAAATAGTTTAGATTTCATCACAGAAATAAATATTACTGTTTCACCTCACATGTGAAATTTTCATTCTTTTTAAATTTTCCGCCTCTTGATTAATTACCACCAAAACAAACACCCCCTTCCTCCCCCGGGATTATATGTTTAAAAGTAGTGCTCGAACCCGCTTTATTTTGTGACGACTTCCATTAAAGCGGAACCCTGGGCCTCGAACCCGCTTCTTTTTTTTTTTTGGGTACAGAACCCGCTTTATTTTGTGACGACTTCTATTAGTGCAGAACCCTGGGCCGGATATTTTGGCCAACATGGGCTAGAAAATAATATTTAAATCCAAAATATAAACTGCACTGTTATTAAATTTTATTATATATAATAATATTGATATTGATATTGATATATTGAAGATAACCATAATATTTTTGGGCGTCTACAATTCCATTACACCGTTAACTTTCGCTGTTCCAAAATGTTCATTCAAAGCTATTATTGATATTTTGAAAATTGAATTATAAATAAGACAGCAATCCATGCATTGGCGTGTAAGAGGAAACCATTACATGAAACAGACGGAGAGCACTTTGGATCCGTCCTACGAATTCCCAAGTAGAGAAGAGGCTTTATCCTGCAAAATCTGCCAAGCAGCATCCACATGCCTTACTTCTGTCAATGGTGCTCCAACTGCGAAACGTAGAATGTACTTACCCGATAAAACCTGTACAAAAATTGATAATTTTATAAACTGAAGGAAAAGAGAACTAAGAAAAATGCATTGGAGCATGACGCCGGTAAAGCAAAGATACCGTGTGTGTCATGAAAATATTCCCAGTTGAATTTACAGAGTCTAGTAGATCCCGATTTAGCTGATTGCCGTCATGTCCAGAATCAGGCCGAGGCAAGAGCCGAAAACACACCAATGAGAAAGTCCGAGGCGTAACAACCTGTAAGAAACTAAAAGATCAAGAAATCGTGATACGGTAATCATAGGAATTGACTTGCTTTGTCTTCCGATATTAATTAATGTTGTTTGGGACTTCTAAATTCATAGATAAAGGGAAACAAAAATTTCCGTCAAAAATGATACCCAAGAAACAGAGGGCGTAAAACACAGCACTGCTCTACCTCAAATCTTGGGTCTTGACGAACAAGTTTCTCAAAATGAGCAGCCAAATCAATGTGACTTCGTATATGACTTCGCAGACCTTCCAAACCATAAAGGCGCAGCACCATCCAGAGTTTTAAGGATCTAGGGAGTGCAAGTCAATCGGCAAGATTTCAGATCCATAAAGAAAAACAAGGTCAAACATCTGACAGTATTTCTTGATCTCTAAGTTTTAAAGGAGCCTTTATTAGAAAACTATCAATTATCACAGATAATAATATCTTTCAGTTTTAGTTTCTCATGAACTCCAAGAACTAGTACGAATCAAGATCGTATGCACACTGCCAAGTATACTTGAAAGTGGTCTGGCGGTTCCAATGCATGTAAAACGCCAATTTATCCATGAGTTTCATTTTTCAATCTTCCATTAACGAGCGGTTTTGGCACCACACAAAATAAAAAACACAAAAAACCTCTATTATAAGAGAAAATAACATGCATTTCTAAAGGCTAAATTCAAAAAACATACCTGAAGCGACGTCCAAGAGGAACTTGCCAATCTTTGTAATCAATGACCAGCTTTGCTTGAGAAGCCTGAAGTTTCAATCGTACAAGAAGATATTAGACAAGAGTTTAATCACAGATGTCAGTATAATTAAAACAGCATGTCAGATAGAAATGAATGTTCCCATGACTTTCTCATCCCCCAAGACAAAATATTTAATCATAAAAGGTTTATAAAATAGCTTAGATGATACCGAAAGCATGCAATTTACATACTTTGTTCTTCAGAAATTCGGGATTTGTAGATAGTGACTCAATCAGAGCGTTCCTGTCCTGTCATCATCATTTGAACAATGCATATTTTTTGGTTCATTAAGTAAATCGAACCATCTGGAGATGCTGAAAGGGGATTGAGAATAAGAACAAGATGTTGCCTCACAGATACCTGAACCCAGAGCAGTGAACAGTCAAAGTTGGTTAAAAACCATTTATGAGCATTCATGTTAAACGAGTCCGCTTCTTCGACACCATTAATGTGGTGGCGATACTCTGGGCACACACAAGCGCTTCCAGCATAAGCAGCATCCACATGAAACCAGATTCCATGGCTCTGTCAAGAAGAGATGAATTACAAGCATTATCAGATGAAACAACTCCCCAGCGTGCACCTACCAAGTACCCTCTGGTCCAACTTATAAGGCAGAGAGAGAAGACATTTTTTTTTATTCTATTTATAGGGCACTTAGAGAAATTTTTTATATGAATGTACAATTTTACCCTTCATTTATTATCATGTTGACTTTGCTTACATGAGGTATAATGTATATTAACTAGGGATAAAGTTGGAAAGTTGTTGAATTTTAAATGAGAGTTAATGAAGTTCAAGAGTTTCCTTAATATGTATGAAACATGTTTGAAGTAACTTATAAATAAGACCAGAGGAGTACTAGCTACGTCAGACAGAACTCTACCCCAATCATTATAAAAGAAATACTGACACAAGCAGTGACGAACAAAACACAATGTCAGAATCAGCATCAGAAGATGAAACAGACCCGAAAAGAATAAACTATTGAAATTTAGATGATTTTGTGTAGGTATACTACACAGCAATTGAAGGAATCTTTCGAATTTATCAAGAATCTTGAAACACGTGCCTCACAACAGCTAATCTTCAAGATAATAGCAGCACTATTAAGTGTCAGCACCAGCAAACATTAAGAGCTCCTACAATGTTCATATAAAATACTACCAAATGACACCTCCAATGCTCTCAACCAACTAACTATATTCCGTTATTTATTTATCTTTTGGTTCGGTCTCATTTTCCTCACTAAACGCACCATGGGCTTCACTAGCTGCATTTATTACCCTTTCAATTATAGATATTACCTTTGCAATCTTTCCTAAAGCAGGAAGAGGATCAACAGCTGTTGATGAAGTGGTGCCAACCTGTGAGCATGAATGAAGAGCATTTTTGTAAACATCAGAAATTTTGATTTTGACGAATGGTAAAACACAAAAGACTTTTGCCATTGCCATCCAATATAAGAAAACAGTCAAAATTCATTTATGTAAATCATAGAAATTCAGTGTTGAGAATTTTCACCATATTAATATTAATTGGCCACTTCATACCATTTTAAAAATAAAACTGTGACAGTCCACATGCAAAATGTGCAAATCATACTGTTTAAGAGAATAAAAAGAAGGTAACAAACCATAAGTATTTTCAACAGCAAACAATCATGCAGTAGGACTTCATGCAATGACATAAAGAATGATGCGTGATCGCTTGAGCCAATGCTCATATCAGTTATTTAGTGTCATTTTTTTCTTGGGTATAATTTAGAGTATTCTCAAGTAATTTTGGGCTTGAGACTAATCTTTGTCCATTATTAGTGTCGAATTTGGCAACTTCAGAGCTTTTTTTCTGTTTTTTTTTTTGGGGGGGGGGGTTGTTATTGAATTTAAGAACTCGCAGAGCAGGTGGATCAGAAAAAGTTAGTGCATTTGATGTAAAGAGATGTCTCAGAGAAATTCGGTTCTTACTGTAGCACATAAGAAAAAGGGATTAAGCCGCTGGCAATGTCATCTGAAATTGCTTCATAAAGTACATCAGGAGAAAGCGCATAATTTGTGGAAGGATCAGTTCTAAGCGACCTGCAGAGCTCTGGATTGAGTCCTCCTATCTGACAAATTAGCAGCAAATAACATTATTATTAAATCACAGAAATGATCTTGTCAACTTCAATGCAAACTTCATTGTTGCCACTGAGTAACATAAATGAGTTCTTCTTTTTCAGTATGCAGAGTTCAATGCCGGACTAATCCCATTGATTGCCACCCAGTTCCTCTATCACTTATTTCGACTTAAGGAATATAAAGTATTTTGTAACAAATACAGTATAAAGTAAAATAACCAGACAGTCTGACCAAACACACTGTAGTTGCAAGATCATAGGGTGATCGAAACCCACAATGATTATAGGGAAGAAAGGACAAAGGGACCTCGGCACTTCGTAATTCTAGTAAGCAGATTCAAAGATGTTACGTTTGTTGATTGGATTTAAGAAGGGCGATGTAGTTGGCAGTCAACCTGAGGACTGGTAGAAGGAACAATTGAGAAAGCCATATGCTTTTGAATATATATATCTTTTTGTTTTTCACTTTTTCTTTGTATTGTTGAAGGTACCTGACAAGCTTTGAGTAAAGAAGAGTGTGTTTTGATCGGATGCATACATCACAAGCTTAGGGAGGGCACTCTTTCCAACCTTCCTTAAGATCTTGTGACGGGCAGCCAACAAGACAACTAATACAGCTTCACTTGCTGTTCCTTGTATAACTCCACCACCTTGCCCTGCAGTATAATTTTAAACATAACCTCCTTCATTTCATAGGTACAATGAGAGCATACCAAATAAACTATTCAAATCCATGTACATTCAAAATCATAAGATTGATCAAATTAATTGAGGATACAGTTGAACAGAACCTGAAGCATGATTTTATATCTTCATCAAAAATCAGGTTTTTCATTGGCTCCATCAACGTAGATACTAAATAGACAAGCTAGGAAGTAGGCTAACTCATACCATATACACAAGCACAAATATGTAAGCAGTTAAACATAATCCCTGAAGGAGTCCCAGTCCCTCACTTTCGGAACTATGTCATCTTTCTTCTGATTTATGGTGTTCTTTTTACTCGTATCAAATTCATTCAAAGAGACGCGGTAGCTTAAGGCTTTACCAGTAGAACAGAAATGATCAGGCAGCTGAAATGCCTTAGCAAGCCAGTCAAGAACTATCATTTCAAGTTCAGTTGCTGCAGGAGAAGTTATCCAGCTGAAACCCACAATGTTGAGACCAGCGCTGAGCATTTCTCCCAGAAATCCAGCAATGCTACTGTTTGAAGGAAAATATGCAAAATAATTTGGGCTTTGCCAATGAGTCACCCCTGGCAGTATCTTTTCCTGAACATCTAATAAAAATGACATGTTTTAGCCATCTTTGTGGGGGGAAATTTCGTTATCTATTAGGTAAACTGGAGCATTGTCTCGTTATGATCTGCATTGTTAGAATAGTAAAATTTACATAAACGGACTAAAGAAATCTCACCAATCAAAATGTCTTGTAGTGATTCAGGATGATTAGGTGCAGAATCTGGTAGAAGCTTCACAAGATACCCC